>NC_064641.1:241496178-241799208 GCF_023864345.2 Schistocerca serialis cubense | reverse complement strand
AAGAGCACTCCAAAGAAGCTTCATGAGCTCGTCTCGGCTGCGCAGACTTACGTGAGGTTTTGTATTGTCGTGAAGAAGGAGAAGGTAGTTTGCATTTCTGTGGCGAAGAGCACGCTCAATTAGTCACAGCTGTGTGCGGCTAGCCGGCATGCAGGATGTCGGACAGGTTTGCGCAACAGCTCAACGTGCTTTTGTTCACTGTCAGGTCTCCGTAGAAGTTCTGCAAGCACGCATTAATATCTGCGATGCCCTGGTTTTCTATCAAAAGAAACTCAATGACACCTCCCTGTTTGGAACGCACACCAGTTGCAGACGGCAATCTGAAGGCTACATATCACCGCCACCTTTCAGAGCCCCGTGAAACTATGGTGGCTGAAGCGGGAATATTCCACGATGTATCATAACAAATTCCGCATTTTCCCAACCGGAACGGCCGTTATTGGCTCAGAAGAAAAATGAATTGCATTACTTATTGCACGCACCTCATAAATCACGCTACACAGTGTTGGTAGCTACTTTTATGTCAAATACGGTGGCCCGAGAACACATATTCAGATATCCTGCAAATCACTGAATTGGGCTCACCCGACAAACTATTAGTCATTCCCTTCAAAGAGTGGAAGGTCGCACTGTTGTGCAGTAGGTTATGTAGAACCATCCTCAGGCGGTCACGTGATTCTTAACTTTCGCTGTAAGTCATGAGAATTAGGGGGTGGTTGAGGTGTATATATATCAGGAAGTTCAGCATTTAGGCTGCTGCCTGTTAAAATTGCAACGTCTTTGAAAGTGGCATGTGAAAGACGTCAAACTGACATTTTGTGTACTACAGAATGGTGACTAGTTAGCATATATTCTGAGTGTTCAAAAATTTTTGAATTCAGATAAATATGAGAGTGTGAAATTAATAGCATCTCCTTACATGTGTGTGCGTGTGATGGCAGAGTGGTTTATGTTTTTGTAGGCTTGAACTTTACCATACTGCGAATGAAACTGTCTGAGATTTTGGTACATCAACGCCGACCATCCAACAAATCTGCAAGGAGTGGTGTATCATTTGCAATGTCGAAAATGGTTTAAGTACAGTGTATTATAATCCAAGGTCCTGTGTAACTTTTTTTAGATTACAGAAACTTACAGTACGTTCTTATCTTCAGACCTGGTTACGTCTGTTTTCAGATATAAAGAATATGATTCATATTTCTGGGATCTGGCGCAGTTATTCCGTACATAAAGCGAGTTGAGTTTACATATCGGTATTTAAATACGTCACCGGACTATGCTACAAAAATTAGTTCCTATGTAACTTGGTTGTCAGTTCTATTGTTAAAAGTTTAAATATTATCACTTATGATGATTTTATTGCATCACTCTCACTTATGAAAAATTTTACCATAATCTTTCGTTAACGTACCAATATATAATGTGCTGATTTTTGGTCTACATGGAACATTGGGCGAAACTTAGTAACTCAGTCAACTTCCGTGGAATTTGGTATCTCTTCGGGGTCTAAAGAGGTGTTTCAGCTGTATGTGGCATACCGGAGAAAATCTGTGTCATTCTTGGGTGAACTGTGGTCATTATGAAGGCTAGAGACGGCGTTACACGTTATTAACGGGTTGGCTCCGGAGGGTTGTAATGATATTGGTCAGCACCGCTTTTTTGTCACGTACAGGGGAGTACGATACTCGCATCAAATTAATGACACGATCCGACAGAATCCACGTCGTAGCTTTTATTTATTTATAATTTTTATAACAGAACATATATATATATATGAAAGTCATTTGTCACATGGTTATTGTCATCGCTTGAGAACGACTTGACCGATATCATTGGTTATTCTTTTGTTCTGCTCGTTATTGTCAGGACAAGATTTATATGAAAGAAAATCTTGGGAAAGTCTAACGGAAATGTCGAAAGTTAACAATAGTTCCATCATGTATGAAATATCATCAGTTACGAGCGGCTGGATGGAATTGGTTGATTTCTGTTTTTGTTTTGTTCGTAATTCTGAGGACAAGGTTTGTATGAAGGAAACTTTCAGAAAAAATCCCCGGAAAAGTCGGGAATTAAAATCAGTTGCGTAAGCTCATCTCTTGAGAACGACTCGATCGATTTGGTTGACCTTGTGAATGGTAAGAAAAACGAAATAAAAATATTGTCTTCAGTTGGACGGTGCTGCTGTCATGTTTTCAAAGAAAAAAATTGTTTGACAGGTGTATATATAATACTGTACATAACAAAGGGGAAAAGTTGTTACGGAAAATCTCGAAAATTTCTTGACCACTTTACTAAAACTTTTTACACGGTACTATGATGACCGTCCGGACGCACATAGGCTACATATTTTTATAAAACACATAATATCTACATATATGTAAATATATGTATTCACTTCCACTTTTTACACGATACTCTAACATTATCACAGAAATGCACGCTTGTGGGAGGGGGGGGGGAGGAGGAGACAGAGAGAGAGAAGTGGAGAAGGCTATGCAGAGAGAGATGGGAGGAGGAGGAGGAGGTGTACAGACAGAGAGAGGCGATGCGAAGTTGGGCAGAGAGGGTTTAAAGGCACATCTGCAAAGCTGAGCTTTTATTAGAAGAAAACATAATTATAAGTAATGATGTAAAGAAATAATTTGAGCCCTAGATATAGCCCACGGTTGCATAAATATTGTATGCAGCCGTTGGAAACATTTGAAGGTTTTTGATCGTCGTATCTGTGGAGAAATAAGAGGAACCTTTTGTTTTTTAGGTCTTGTCCCGATCGGACATATTTTGGCACACCGCCACTACTACCACATTATCTACGAGTTGCAACCAAACGGCACTCGCAATTGCACAACAGAAATCTCAACGTAAGCGTCGTAATTTAATTGTGTTTTATTTCAGAATATAATGTAATTAATAATCTGCGTATGTTTCATTTTGTATCTTTAGTCATTGTTAGATTGTTGGGTGACTTGGCATGGCTAAAGCTTCCGTACTTCTAAGCGAAAAGTAGTCCACCTCGATTCACAGTCGTAATCGGATGCTGTCTTTATACGAGGTCCGATTTTAATCAAAACACAGAGAGCAGAAACACGGTTGAAAATACATTAACGGACCTTTTACAAAAAACCATGCTCAAATGAGGAGAGTCTGTATAGTACTTAATATTGATTACCATAATTAATTGTAATGTCTCGATCAAGGTACGAACGAGCTAAAACTATAAGGGGGCAAGGAATTTAGGATATATGCAATTCCAATACACACTTAGCAATTGCAAAGCACTGTCGTGTTCGCTACTTTTTCATAAAAAGAAAAAAAAGGACCAATTAACGTGAGATTCAGTTTTCAGAACTCTTTAATATTTTTGCATTCTTCAAATTTAATCCGAATTTCTAATAATATTTCAAACTGCCAGAGTCATTCTATAATTTGTCCTGTATAATATCTTGACGATATTCGTAAAGGAAATAATTTATTGTGTATTAATGTCTTTGGTTGTAAAATAACGATTTAGTAAGAAACCAATGAACTGCGACTTCTTGTAGCTTTTTTTTTCTTCACGTCAGTCATTGTTAAGTAGCTGTCATGCAGTGGTAGTTGTTATGGAGTTGGCGCAAAAATTAATAGCTCAAACGAGTTGAATGTACCAGAATGGAGACGAAATATGACTTGATGAAAATAAAATGAATGCTGAACAAACAGAAACTACTAATGCAAATTTATAGAGAAAACACGATGGCACCGACTACACGATTATTATTTCTCCAAGCCATGTTTCCGACGAGCCATATTTTCGACGAATAGCCACAAGAACCAGAAGAGTGCCGAATTTTAAGTATTATTTCGAACTTTCTTCTCGCTTAAAATGGAAGCATAGGCTTAGAGTTATTGTGCCTAGAAAATGCACATGAATAACTGCTCATTTTTAGATTTAATGTGGAGAGGGGTTCGTGAATGGGTGACAAATTATTTAGCTGATGTACCTATGTGCGCTGCAAAGTCGATATCGCGTCGTCTCGCTGGCCGAGAGCAGTTTGCTATATTGTGTGTGCACGTCACAGTTCCTCTCAGCTGTTGCCCTGAGCTTGAAAAATTCGTGTGAGGAAAACAAATTGGCAGAAAAGCTGAAATTCGCACTGATCTTACATTATCGTTGTACTACATAATTCTGCACATAGTTCCCAAAATTGTGCATGAGACGACTGACAATAGTTGGACCCAAGTTTTCCACGCTTCGATGCTTCATGGAGTGAACATCTTTGCATTTTTCACTATTACGTAGTAGTTAACAGCCTTTGCAGTCATTTTACTGCATTTTATCGAACAAAATATCAACATATACAACAGATATGAAAATCTGAGATTGCTACTGGTATTATGAACTATTTACTCTTGTATGTCATGAACAGCAAGGGTTCTGTTACACTATGCTGGGTCACTCCATACTTCGCTATATGTAGACGGAAGACATCAACAATCTCACGGGCGATATCAGATGCATCAGCTAAACTACTCTCAAGAAGTAAGAAGAAGGCGCTGCTGCTAACCAACCTCAATGACGGAGTATCAGGTATATCAACTGCAGAATTGATCCACTTTAGTAAGCAAATGGGAACGTGTGACCGAATCGATAAACGGACTCGTTAACAGAGGACACGACGTAGCAACTGGCGATCGTATCATGTAAACACTGAGTATGAGTGAAACTGAAAACCCGTTAACAATGAGTGAAAACTACGAAACGTCAATGTCGTTTATTGCAAACTATGCAATGACAGTATTAACGACAGAACTAAAACTGTGAACCGATTTTGTTTTTGTTGAAACGTGCAATCGTACCTTTTCCGAACTAGATTCTTGCATAAGTTGATATGTGTCTTCCACAACCTCCCTAAGCGAATTTATTATTTAACGTCCTATAGACGATGAGGTTTAGACGGAGCACAAACTACGACTGGCGAATGATGAAGAAAATTTAACTGCCCTGTTCTTCTCATAGGAAACATGCCGGGATTAGCCGTATTCTGTTTCACGTCATCATAAAAAACCTAAATATGGATGGTACTTCTATACTGATTGGGCGACTCGTTGGCAATTGCCTTTATTGTTAGGTAAGAAAATAATCTGGTATATCGTGCTATTCTAAAGCTAAATGGCTTTTTCTTCAATATTTTAAAATCATTAAGCTTAATTTTATTTCGTTGCAATTTCCAACTATTTCAGAAGCTTCTTTGTTGTTAATATCTTCCTCGGAGATCTCACCAATATGGATAAATTTTTTGAGAAGTGCTTTTCCGTTTAGCCAAGTGCTAATGCCGGTGAAGGTTTCGAACGGTGAATATGATTTTGGGACAGAGGAGGAGGAAAGAGGACCCATAAAAAAGAGGATAGTTGGCAGATTTCAAATACAAACGTCCGGTATTGAATTGCAATTAGGTCCCATGCCTTTTTTATTCTTTCAGCTGTGGAGAACGTTTGGGGAAAATTATTACCTATAAATATAATGGTTCGGAAAGCATGTTAAACTGTCTCTCTTCAGTAGTTGGCCGGATAAGTCATTTCAAACGTCAGGTAAAAGCAAGATGTTTCCACCATCAATGCCTTGGCTAGTACAGCACAGTGGTGTTCAATGCTCCCAAACTGTTGCAGACACCTTTATTACTGTTTCGCTTTGTAATCAAGTTGGTGAGTTATGGCACATGGCTCCTTCATTAACACAATACACTGGGTATACAAACCACAAAACTCTAAACAATAAACAAGCTTAAAACATAAAATGATCCGTGATGACTGGGTGTTGTGTGATGTCCTTAGGTTAGTTAGGTTTAAGTAGTTCTAAGTTCTAGGGGACTGATGACCATAGATATTAAGTCCCATAGTGCTCAGAGCCATTTGAACCATTTGAACCATAAAATGATCATTCCTGTCAGCATGAGGCAAATCGTATAGAGGATATCGTGTGATAGGTCTACATCTTTGATACTATACGTCTGGTGGCATAATATCATAGAACGAAGAAGTGGAACAATTTGGAAGATTACCCATTGTTTGCAAATTTCATTTTTCAGCTTACGCTTTAGTTACTCTCTCAATTTTTATTTTTATGAATTCTTAGAATGTATCTACGATGATACGTTTATCATAATGACACTCTGAAATGTTGGTACTGGTCCAAGTCGGGATCGGAGGGGTCTATCTGGGAAAAAGATGTTAGAGAGAAGAAATTTCAGCTGAACCTTGTGCATGACAAATGTTAATCTTAGCTAACTTTTTCGGAAAACCTTTGAGTAGGAGGTATACATGGAAGGATAAAAGAAATGTCGGATTGACTATCTTTTTGTGAAGTGTAGAGGACAGTAAGAGCTATCCATGTGCTCATACTGACCGTAAATTAGTGGCAATAAAATCCCAGTGGCCATTCAAGACCTCAGAGAAATTATGTGTAACTTTAGAAACGAGATAAGCTCGAGAAACCAAAACCTCAGACTACCTTAGAATACGTAACGAAAGGTATAATAACGCTGTAAGTAGTTACTAGTGCAGGGGACCGTAGAAATTGTTTTCAAAGCATATAATAAATGAAATAAAATATAAAGAATCAAGAAATTACCAGCCGTGGATCAAAGACGAATGAAGACGAAAACCTAAAAAATTTAACCCCTACAGCAACAACTACCTAGGAAATGGATTTAATCGAAAAAATATGAAATCTAAGAAAGAACGGATGTAGATAAGACGTTAACAGAGAGATTAGAAACTGAAACAGGGTAACGTAGATGCTGCATACCAACTTATAAACGATCTCTTTAAGGAGAAACGAGTTAAGGGACGGAAAAAGTAATCAGCTAATGAAATAAACGGTAACACAAACTGACAGAAACTATAATCAGCAAAGCTTTGTACGGGGTGTTTCGCCAGGGAACGGTCCGCTAGTCGCGCGGCGCGTTTGCAGGCTGTTGCCGCTGCCTCTGTCAGTTGTCGCCATGCGAAGTTTTCGGACTCCAATACTTCTCACATGCTCCCTAAGCTGTGCGACTGAGTGAACTGTTGTTTCCTTTTGAGTTTTTTCATCAAGTTTAATCACTTCAAATACTGTTGCTAGACGTCACCATTGCAACTGCTCAGAGTCCAGGATTTCGCTGCCCGTATGTCGCTGGGCCCTATCCTCAGACAGCAACACCGTGTGCATGTCTTCTATACTGTGCTGTTGTACTCGAATGTTTAGTTTTGATCTTCCTGTCGAGTTTCCATGCGCTACGGTATACACGAAGGATGTGTTTCTTGGGCTGAACTGTGCAAAAGCAAAATCATATGTTGAATGTCGGCTTGAATTCATCCGAAAATTTCCCGGTGCGCATGTTCCCAATCATTCGACGACCCGCAGATTAGTGAAGAAATTTCAAGATACTGGACCTGTGTTACACAAAGAAAACTTAGAGAACCTAGTGTTATAACCGAAAATAAATTAGACGAGACAGAGGAGGCTTGAAAAGAACTCCGAGGACATTCCTGCGCCGTTTGGCATTCCAGACTGATGTGTCAAGATTATCTGTGGACAGAGCTGTGCATACACTGAAATTGAACCCATACAAAATAACCGGAGTTCGTAAACTGCGGTACACAGATACTGTTGCTCGACATCGTTATTGCAACTGGTTGTTACAGTCTGTGTACGATGGGGTTGTTGATCCTGAGATGCTTCATTTTTCTGATGAAGCATCGCTGCATTTTTCAGAGTACGTAAATTCCCAAAAAATCGACGCTGGAGCTCTGGAAACGCTCATGAATTACATCAACAACCTCCGAATTATGTGAAAACTGGTGTGTGATGTGCAATTAGTGCTACACGAATTATTGGATAGATAAATTTCACGAAAGAATACGTTCTGACAGGTATGTGAACAAAAGACTGCATCTTTTTTTACCCCCAGATAGGCTATTTCACTGGACTCCTCGTTCTCCAGATCTAAATCAGCGTGATTTTTATCTTTTTAGAATGTCAAAATACAAGGTACAGTTAACCAATCCCCACATGCTCGAAGAGTTGGAAGAAGGGGTTCGGCTGCTTTTACCACTAAGAGACATCATTTTGTGCAGCTACTGTAAATAAAGGTAAGCTTAAGTTAATCATATGGAAACTTTGTTTATGTTTAACTCAGAGGAAGCGCCCACGCAGCCGATTACCGGCAGAAAATGGTTACACTATGGAATATACTACAACCACCTACGTATCGTTGACATAGGGATTTAGAGGATAAGATTGGAATTATTACTTCACCCACAGAGGCATTCAGACAATTATTCTTCCCTTGCTCTGTAGGTCACTGTAAAGAGAAGATGCACTAACAACTGGCACAATGGGATGTACCCCCTGCCATGCACCTCTCGGTGGTTTGTAGAGTGTAGATGTAGGTCCATTTTTCGCGGTGGCGGTCGGCGGATGCGCTGGTGGCGGCCGGTAGCCGTGCCGTGCGACCCGCGGAACCCTCCGAAGCGTCTTTCGTGAGACATCCTGTAGTTGACTAGCAGCAATTTGTCCACTTAAAAATGGCGACACTCTTCAAGATGACGATACGGGATATTCAGTGCTTGCACCACCATTTGAAAAAGCCTTGGACAAACGTCGTGTATATGCCCAGGTATTCGCGAGACACAGTGGAACGCTCCGTGCACTAGGGCAAGCTCGTCAGTAATGTTGATGCAACTTAGGAATATTCATCAGATTTTGAAGTGAATGTAATTGTTACACTTCCGATAAAAGCAAGATCGGATACATATAAAATTGCCCCACATTTTATCTTGTATGGCGAGCATAAGAAAACAATAGCAAATTTCCAACAAATGGAGGGGAGAACTGGAAGTATATTAAAAGACGACGGGCTTACGTTTAAGAGACGCAATTGAACTCGAGAAGCTAAATTAGCACTCTGGATGATCAAGGAGGTTTATTTTAGAAAAAAATAAGAAAATATATATGCGTTAGTAGGTATCAGAAAAGATTTTCATAATATCGAATGGAAAGAAATTTTTGTTGGATTATCAGCTAATGGGACTTCTAAATCGTCCTGCCTGTGAGAATAAACTGACGTAGTCACGGCAAATGTAATATAAGAAGTCAAAATCAGGAATCTGATACGGCAGGGTAAGTAATTATAACCACTCATGTATAGCTTGTGTATTGCAATGGCAGTTACGTATATGAGGAATTATTTCTCTGTGTGAGTGGTTTGCCATGGTAAGAAAATCGGAATGACACGATTCACTGATGACAAAGCTGAATTAGACGAAAGAAAATAGGGTCTCATGGTAGCTAATGACTATGCAAATGCCCGCAAACAATACGAAAACTAAGGTAACGGTGAGCTAAGGTGATGAACTTCTTGGACCGATAAATTTTAATCTTTGTCGAAAGACCTTTTGGAAAGGGGGACAAATTTTACTAGCTTGGAAGTAGAGTAGGCAAGTAAAGAACATGCCTGAAAGATACAGTAAATAGGAGTGCACATGTGGAAAGTGATTTCCACATAAATACACTGCTGCTAACGTAGAGTCCAGAAAGAGGTTTAAGGTATATTTAGAGGAGGACTCTGTATAGTTGGGAAAAGTGAACACTGAGAAAGACAGAAGTGAAATAACTTGAAGGCTTTGAAGTATGGTCAAAGTGACAGATTAACTGAGTTAGGACAGAAGAAATTCTGTAACAGATCGACGAGACAAAGCGTTAATAAAAACTTTACGAATGGAGAAGAGAAATCAGATAAGTAGAAAGAATATTGTGAGGTCCTGTGTCAGGCAGATGAATAGTATGTTGTGACAAAAGAAGAAATGGATATCGATTTGTGCGAAATAGGGATTCAGAGAAGAGAAAGTGCTTTCGCAGACTTCAGACTTTCTAGAACCACTGTGGGAACTCTCGAAAAAGAAAAAAAAACTGCTATTCACGTTTGTGTGTAGAATGTATGAGACTGCAGACATACACATGACTTTCGAAAGAAGAAAAGCCACACAATCTTGGAGTTAGCAAATACACATACTTGTTACAGCTATCTCATAGTTGCTTTGGCAGCTCACGCATCCGAGTTGCAGAGAAGAAAAACAAACAGAAATTCGGAAAAAGAGACTAAATTATTTGTTAAATTATGATCAGCTCGGTTTAGACAAGGTAAAGACAGTAAGGAGGCCGTTGTGTCGTTGCATTTGATGATGGAGACAAGACTTCACGATAACACTCGACATCTTAGAATTTGCCCTTCTAGAAAAGTCGTTTGACAATGGGAAATGTTGTAAGACATATCAAATTTTCGAAAAAACTCATATAATCGATCGCGAAAGACAGGTAATGTACAACTTGTGCAAGAACCAAGAGGAAACGAAGAGAGACAGTCTACGATTATACAGCACGCTAGGCAGTGATACAGCCTTTCTCCTCTGCTTCCCAACCACAACATCGAGACAGAGGTAAAAATAAAATGATGGAGTGGAATTAAAGTTCAGTGAAATAACAATAACGTTCACTGATGGTATCGCTACACTCAGTGAAAGCCAGAAAAACTGCACGATCTGTTGAACGCTATAAAAATTCCAATGAGCACAGATTATCGATTTAGAATAAATATCAAAAACCATTACGCATTGTCGGTGTTACCTATAAAAAATATTAATTTACTGAAAATATGACCGTGAAGACATCGGGCTACGTCACCAATTTATAATAAAATAATTTAGCGGCTTAAAACTATTCGACTTCTGTGATCACGTTCTGACGATTCGTAATAGGATGAAACAAAACCGCTGTGGCAAAAGGTAGGTCGAAATGGAGAAGCTATCGATGTGTAACACTGCATCATCGGACAATATAATAATCTAATAATGTAGTGACTAAAATAATAATTCCTACTGTGATGCATACACGTTGAAATACTGTTCAAGGATTAATCAAAATAACTGCTCATACAAATAAAATGTATTATTGAACTGAATGATTTACTGTAATGACTTTAACAGCACACTAAATAAAACTTTATACTGCAGTGCCAAAATAATTACTGATGAAAGGTTCTGAAAGTAAGTGGTAAAAGAAATAATTAGTTTATACCGGTCTTAATTCGAAAGTTTCAGAATGTGAAAGCAAAATGTTACTGAGAAACTGCTCTTTACATATAACTGCCACTTATCTGGACAACTGCTGTGGCATTGCTGTTCAGAAGCACACAAATAATTTCGATATCCGCCTTTGTTCCTTTTACAGCAATGGTGCGCTAATTATCACATAGTGGCACATTTCTTCTTGAAGTACCCCTATGTAAAGGCAAGTTATAAATATTGATCATCACAGAATGCTCAGTTTCACACAGAGCCCGCGACATTGCCACAACGAACAGGCTGCCAAAGACTACTACTCTCATTGTTGTTACGATAAAGAAAATCTCTGCCTAACGAGTGGAGTTCTCGTACAAGTGCAATAAATGCTTTACATACTTTGTTTACTTTATGTGTCCGTTTTGCTTTTCAGTATAGTTTAACTTTTGAAATAACTGAATACACAAGCAAAATTATCAGCAGATTTGTCATGCTATTATTACTTCTTACGCTTACTTAACAATGGCGCATACTTTGACGTACCCCATATCGAATTATGAATTAAAATTGATAAATATGCAATTAAAAACCATTCTTTGCTTTTATGTTTCACAAGTGAGAGACTTTAGGTGTATGTTACATTCTTGACATAAGTGTATTACTTCAAAATGTGATTAGCAATTCATTTAACACAAAAACTGGTGGCTATGTAGTGGATGAAGTAAAGGATTTCTGCTACCTTGGAAGCAAAATAACGAGAGATGGGCAAGATAAGAAGGACAAATACCGTAGAAATCAATAAGCAAACATGGTTTTTCTTGCTTTAAGAAGTTTACGAGCATCAATTATAGATTTTAGTACGAGGAAGATATTTCTGAGAATGTAGATCTGAAGCAAAGTAAATCTTAGACTGTGAGAGAATCGGAATAGAACAGATTCAAAGTATATGGTGTTACTGAAGGATGTTAAAAATTTTGTGGTGAGAAATATTACGAGAACCAACCGAAGAAAGAAATATGCTGAGAGACCTAACTAGAAGAAAGGACTGGATTATAAAACGCGTGTTAACACATTACGAAACAACTACAATGATGCTAAAGGAAGACGGTGAGAGCAAACACTCAAGGGGAAGAATGATACTGTAGTGTACCTAATACAGTCGAAGACATGTGGTGTAAGTGCTGCTCTGACACGACGCCGTTGATACAAGAGAGAATGCTGGTGCGTGCCACATTAAAGCACTCAGACGATTGATGGTAGAAAGCAGCCACTCAGTAATTCTTACGACTCCAACAGATCATTCCTTTGGTGGCACTCGTGCATTTAGTGAATAGATTTGTACTGTTCACGGACTGTTGTCATGTTCTCTTCTTAATCTATCAAACAGCCGAAATAGTTGGCCGTGTCTACCAGTAAGGCTGCAAAGTTCTCTGAAGGTGTTAACTATGAACTTAAACAGAGTCGTCAGCCCACCTCTCATAACAGTGTACTGCACCAGAAGAGAGACTGGCATCTTACGTGACCTGGAGAGCGTCGATCGGCTGCTCAGTGGCGTGGAGCATCATTTGGAGGTTTGACAGACACATACTAGGGTGCTCTAGCGGTGGTCAAAAGCTGCGCGTTTGGAGTACGGTGTTCATGTTACCTTACTGAGCACCCATCGTGGCGGCTTTGTGTTGTGTGGTAGGTGAATCCACATCGAGAAGGAGTCACCAGAGTACTAATCATCGAGAACTACCCATTTAACAGTTCTGCAAGAGCATATTGAGCGCCAACTACTGTTTCACGTGACCAGCCTCTTCTCAGGAGAAACGGACCTTTATCAGCGCCACCTCGCTCTATTCCCAGGGTCCCTTAGGATAGGGTGAATGTTAATAAGATGGATGTTTGGTCTATATTAGGGGACAGGAAGAGGGAACATATTTTAAATGGACCATGCAATGAGCTGTTAAGGTGCTGGTGAGAGGGGGAAGTGAGGGGTTATTTCCAGCTGACAAATGTTTCGCCTCAACAGTCGTCTTCCCCATCGAAACGCAGCGAATTTTGGGGCTGGGTATTTTTGTTTATACTTTTGTATCATACTTTCGATATGGGGTCTTAAACCAAAAACCCTGTGATAGACAACGTTCCACCGCCACTCCGCACGGTGGTCGCTGAAGCATACTCAGTTTTTACAGTTACTGAGGATTGGCTGCATCACCCATCGGTCCTCAGACGGTGAAAACTGAGTTTCCTGGGGTGCTCGCCATCTGGCACCAACCAGGAGTCACGTTTCGTTTATCGAATGCCACGGAATCGTTGGGAGTGTCACCTTTGAGAGAAATTAAACGACGAAGAATGAGCTGCACCAAGTTATCGACACAGTTCATATCTAGCTCTATTGTTCCCTCAGCTGCAAGGTAGAAACATATTTCTGACAGAGTTACAAGACATTATAAATCATGCTGACCTTGCACTTGTTGATAATTTGCTACCTGTTGCATTTACCACGTAAGTTCACCTATAGAAAGGGTCCGCAGACGTCGTGGCGTCACACTTTACGGTAGACCGTCGTAAGGTAAGTGTAGTGTCTCACGCATTCGAAGTGTATTCATTATTATGGTAATTTTTCAGAATCTAGTCATGACAATGCAATGAAGTTTGCTTTCTTAATGTTTCACATCTGAAACACCTCAGACACGTATCTATTTGAGAGGACTTTTTTGTGGTAATACCTGTGTTAAAAAGCCGGTGGTAACAACTACGAATTAGTAACGACAAAGAAAGCTTTGGCGTGAAATTGTGAACTTAAATTTGCGCTAGCCCTTGCTTTTTGGCGTAATATTTGACACGGAATGAACACTAGTCGTCGACTTTGATACTTGTGTGACTGGCTTGCTCCGGTATGAAATTACGTGGTGACACAATTAATAAATCATAGTTTTAGGAGCACAGTGTCTCTTTCCATGTAGTAAGTAATATATGTAACAAGTTTGGTTGTAGTCGATCAGATAAGCATACATTCTACATCTCCTGTTGACAAATGATCATATTGCACACATATACTATATCTGATTCTCTACTGTTTTACACTATACGACTCCAGAGAGGAAGTTACATTTACCTGTGATATTCAGTTTTGTAGGTTGATATCACGTCACGAAACACTGTGAAAAAATTATTAGCTCGGTGCAGTCTCATTCTCGCCATCTGCTTGACACACTAAACAACACAACCAATGGACTAACTGCGCTTCATACTTTTAAGTGTCTCAGAGGCAACAAAATAGAGGATATGAATACGGACGCGCGGGATTAGCCGAGCGGTCTTAGGCGCTGCAGTCATGGACTGTGCGGCTGGTTACGGCGGAGGTTTGAGTCATCCCTAGGGCATGGGTGTGTATGTTTGTCCTTAGGATAATTGAGACTAAATAGTGTGTAAGCTTAGGGACTGATGACCTTAGCAGTTAATTCCCATAAGATTTCACACATATTTGAACATTTTTTGATATGAATACGAACATGTCGTTTTCGAACAGTTTTACGTCGCACTTCCTCGTTCACGCCAGCACTGCATGTAGAAAGAGAATCTTACTCCCACAGTATTTCTGTACAAACAAAAACTCACTTACCGAACAAATTTGATGGAATTGCTCCAGGGGGTCCAGATATGTTCTTGAGTGTAACCTTCTTTTCATTGCAAGCCATGTGGGATGTAGGTGGATCTTAAACTCTCAGTGCTTCTTTCCAGGTGGTTAGTACTAATAAACAATCGAAGCTTTAAACAATCGAATTCTCTTGCATAAAACAGCTTCAAACTACTGATTACTTTACAAATGAGTTAATGTGTTAGATATGTGACGTTAGGCATGACAGGGATAAAAAGTTTAGAGAAGGTTTGAAATTATGTTTGAAGTTTGTTGGAAGTCTGCAAGTGCTCTCATTCTCAAGCACTGAATGGGGATAGGCTTGGGTATATTGCGCTCCGCCTTAAGAAAACGTAATTTTGCAAGCATCTGGTTGTTTGTGACGTATCTCGTGAACTATGCGTCGTATAATTATTTAATTTTACTCCACGAAGAGCGTAAACGTAGTGAGTGTCAGAGTGTTTCCCTTTCATCGTTTTGTGGGGTCAGTTCTGACCACAGATTGCTTCATTCCACATAGAAAGTGACATGTGTAACAAATTTAGTTGAAATCTATCCAGCAGTTTTGATGATCAATATACCTACACACATTTTCGTTATATATATGTGAACATGTGATTTTTAGAGTTGAAATATGTAGAATATACAGGGAGAGACAGCTAAGACAGTCCAACCATGATACGTCCACGACGAGGAACTTTACTGAGGTGCAGTTTTCGCTAAGTTATAGCTCATTATGTGTTGAATTACCTGCTGCATGCTAGTCATTTTTAGCTGCTGAATTATGAAACTGACATTACTTTTCTAACAGAACAAAATATTTCTTCTGTGAAAATAGAAGTGCCGTCAAACAGAGCTTGGAAGACACATCACGTGTAGAATTTGATCTAATAGTAACTAGACGATACCGCCGAAAACACAATCAAATAAGGAAAGATTTCCTACAACCGTGTACTGTGTGGAATCCATGCAGACACCAAGCTCATGCATGATTCGTATGTTTACCTGTGAGCTTCAATCCTGTCAGTCGGTGCGTTTCTCGTGTTGTGATCACAGAATTTGCTCGTGAAGCTATTCAGACTTTCAGGACGTTACAACCATCGAAAAAGTGGGTATGTTTTTCGTTTAGAGTGAATGTGACCAAAATGTTGGAGTAGCAATGCGGTCTTACGCAGAAACGTATCCTGATCCAGCTTAGCCGTCACGATCTGGTTTTGCACAAACTGCAAAAAAATTAAAGTAACAGGAGCGTGTCTAGAATAAATTACGCCTACTTCGAAGAACAACTGATCAGAGAAATGCACATTAACTTTTAGCAAATCCACATGATACTACGAGCCAGCCTGAGTGTGCGAGTAGAATCAATCAAAGGAGTGTTCTACGAAAAGCACCATACAGTACAATGAATTTCCCATATTTCGCTCCATGGCACAGTGGCGGCAGCGAAAACTACAAATCCTCTCTCTGTAACATTTTGTTTACAAAGCTTGGCAAACATATCTTCAATATACTATACTGATTGGTTGAAAACAGGCGTAGGTCGAGAGAATTAGGTAAACAACGACCTTGGTTTGTAAACGTGCTTCCATAAATGACATAATTGGCTGCTATTTTATTAACAAATCTGTGGTTCCCAACGTACACTCTGCACATTTAGTAGACTTGTGGTACCTCCACTCCTGACCGCGGAACAGTGGATTGATGAGAGAGTCTCTTATTACTCTTCGATCAAGTTCCACACATGTAACGACGTAAACGTTTTCTTCGAAGGCTCTTTATAATTATTTCGAGGAAATTATTGTTACATAAAAAAGAACTCGGTGAGATAGTTCGACAGCCACAGACGCTAAAAGTAACTTGCATACGACAGAAAATGTGCAAACTGCCTGCTATACGCAAGATGATATATTTACTCCGAAAACTATCACTGGTGCTTGTTAAAGGTACAGTTTTCAAGACTGCTTTAGGGCGCTCTATAACGAACAGTACAATGAGTGAATAGTTTTGACATTAACGCAGACATGGAAGTCGACACTAAATATTCCAAGCACGCTCTTAGGGCTAAGCTAATATATCACATCTACTGTGATCTTCGTAACTCGTTAATTTTGATGGGGTACTGAATCTCATATGCAAAATATTCACACACAGTTACGAGATGGGTCCTCGCGTGTCGACGTTTGCGTTGCTGGTGCTGCTGCTGGTGGCGGCTGGTGGCGCTCACCACAGGTCAAGCCACGCCACGAGGCACGGCGGTCGAGTCAGAGCGGCCCACAGGGCCGGCAAGGCGTCCCCAGTGGCGAGGAGCAAGGGCGCTTCCGAGGAGCCGCTGCTGGTCACCATCAAGGCCGCCAAAGAGCTCGAATTCGACTTTGGAGACGATGGGACATTGGAGAAAGAACTGATAGCCACCGGGCGGTACGACCCTAAAACGGTCGTTGGATACGACGTAACACGTAAGAATCCTAGCTAGAAATACATTTTTCATATTCCCTATTATAACATATTTGTCATCGCATGACGCTGATCATGTCAAGCAGGTGACGTAAATTCAGTATAATCAGTAGCTTCGCCGTCGTTATTCCTACAGAACGGAGCAAGATGAAGGTGATAAGAGAGTGACGATTGCCGGTGTGTGCCACAGTAGAATTAAGGAATGAAAATGATTACAGTTCATGTGAACAACTATAGAACGAGCGTCTTATAACAGCGACGTAAATTTTCGATTCACTAGTTTACTAGTTTGCTGCCAGATCATGTGAGGTGCGTTATTTAGGATATGATATACCGGGAGTGAGATAAGGCATGTATGTAGCGTGACATATCACTGTGTCACAACTGGAACCAGTGAACAGCTCTACGTATCCGTGTGTAACAATTTGTGGGAATATAAAACTAAATGAACACTTAAGCCCAGTTGTAAACAAAGTAGGCTGTAGACTTCTGTTCATTGGTCAGATACCTGAAAAATGGAGCCACTCGAGAAAGAAGTGTGCTTACAGAACTTCCGCTCGACCCCTCATAGACTGTTGCTCTAGTGTACCGCACCTGTCCCAAACAAGACAAAGAGATGGTGATGACCACATAAAATGAAAGGCATCTGGAATGCTCAAGGGTTTGTGTGAGTCACAGAAGAACGCCATGAAGATGCTGAAAAACGAGATATGGAGGATGTTTGTAGACAGACGCAAGCTATCCACTGAATACCTGTTTATATTCAGGAAACAGTGTAAGTCTGTAATAAAGACATGTGTAATAGCCCGCCATGTATCGGTCTCATAGGGACCGCTAGGACATACTCTAGCTCAATAGTCTTTCTGGGGATGTAACCGTATCATATGTGAGAAACTGCAAACATTTCGAATTGTGTTGTGGGCAATCTTCTGCGTTATTAACATGTGTGGCAGGTACGGTATCTAGAAAGAATGTGCTCTAGTTTACACGAGGAAGATAACGATACAATAGTATAAAATATGCAAAAAGGAGGTAGTAGGAACTCATAGACAAAGAATAGTTCATCATGGTAGTTAAGATTAATGGCTGAAACTACTTCTACTGAAATATACAGTGCTACGATGATGCCGTTCATTCTCACAAGAACTCGCATGATCTGACGAGAGTCATTATGGTACCAGTGACCTGCATCGGATTCTTCTCTAGCGTAAGTGTGGAAAACGCTTTATCGACTGGAAATGCCTGTGAAGTTCTAAGGTTCTCGAATGCAAATATATTGCTCTGAAGACTTACGGGAAAAATATTTTCCGCGTGAACCAACTTCATCGTTACAGAACATATTTACTTATAAATCTAATATAAATTTAACTAAACTCACGTTTGAAGCTGTTGTCACTTGTATTCAGGATCATTAAGGTGCCGAATGAATCATTAGAATCAGCAACCTATATTATTTTATTGTAACATACTGAGAACTGAAATTACTCCCGATTAAAGAAATAGATGAAATGCATAATTATGGAAGTGTAAACAGATCATCGATTACAGACTACAGTGATACGAATAAAACTGCTTGAAAAGTATTCCATCGTATTGTTGTATGTTGATGATGCAAATGTTTCTCGTTTCTAAATACACGCTTTTATTTGTTAACATTTCTGTGTAAACTGATTCAGACTGACACAGTAAGCCTAATTATGTATGCCAAAGTGTAGGAGCCCTCAAGCAATGAGTTCACGACATCATCTAGAGTTAGACGTGAAGGGAGAAGCACAAGCAGGTAGCAAGACAAAATTTCTTTAACGAGTACTCTACTATGGGAAAATTCAGTATCGTATGGCGCCCTTATGATTATGCTGCTCTAGCAGTGAATATCAAGACTATTTAGATGTCCTATTATAAACCACAACATGAACTGCCTATGTTCGTCGTGTCGCAGTGGACGATCACCAGCGTAACCGCATATTCGTGACGACGCCTCTTGTCCGCCGTGGCATCCCGGTGACGCTGAGCACCATCCCCTATGACGGAGAGCAGAGTCCGCGCCTGAAGCCCTACCCCAGCCTGGAAATCCACCACACCACCGAGGACTCCATCACCCACTGCAACACCCAGCTGGTGGACATCATCAGAACGACGGTGAGTCTCCTGTGGCATGTACATTCGTACTCTGCACACACGTAGTATCTGTGCTGAACTATTCTTGGCGTGTTCATCCTTATCTCGCTCTCTCTGTTCTTTTCCACCCTTCTCTATATTCTTCCTTCATTATCTTTTCTGACAGACTTATTATTTCCCCTTCTTCCAGAGAAAAAGAACTATTCCGTATACAATAAGCGTTTCCAGTGCTCCTGCCCTCTCTTGTTAGAATTAATTCATTTTACAATAACGTTACAGTGTGGAAAATTTTTTTATGATAATATTGAAAATGCTTCAATGATTATTATAATTATTGTAACTATTTTCCTTATTTTTATTTCTCATAATAAGATTGTGTGTCTCTCTAGTTATATACATATCGATATATCACCTCCAAAGAAACCTGGTTGTACTTAAAAAGATAAACAAGTGGTCAACCATTTCCTCGATAATGAAATAATCTTCAGGATGGTCCAATCTATTCGTTATTTCTTCACAGCTTCTGCTGTCGTGTATGATCTTGAATATTCTTTAGGACACTAACTTCTACTACTACAGAAATCAACTACTTCTTACTTTCCTCATTGCATTAGTTTGTATTTTACCTTAAACCGAACTTCGGTTTAAAATCTATCTCACCGTGAGAAGAGGTAGCATTCCTTTCAGAAATGTATAAAATTTTTTCTATCTCAGTTACACTCAATACTTTATCAAAACTCTTCTTCGTCATTGTTTCTTCTCTCATTTTTATTACGGTTACTTACATTGGAGACAGGAAACTTGATAAGCCATGAGGACCAGGTATACCAAGTTGCACAGTGAATGGTCTTCTCCTCGGTACATTAATCCACGATTCTCGTACAGACGTCTATCTCCGTCACTTTCAGCTGTGAGTTCTTTCACTGACCGTCTGTTTCAGAAAACATGGGCTGATGATGATACGCTATACGCCCTCGACAACGGTGCTTTGGACCTGATAACGAGTACGAAAAATGTGTGTCCACCCAAAATTGTCATCTTCGACCTGCGGACAGATGAGGTCACCAACTCCATAGTAATCCAGAACGCAACCTGCAACTCATTTTACTCCTATTTGTGGGTGAGTATTTATTCGAAAAGACAGTACATTTGTAAATAGTCTTAGTTTTATGCCTGAGAATTTATTATAAAATTAAGAAAGTTTTGCAACGCACTAATAATGTCCGCTTGCTGACTAGTAGTCTTATTCTCCACTTCAATAATTATACATCTCATCCAGCCAAAACATATTTTCAACGACTTTCCTTTACTTCTTCTCCCTTTAGATTTATATCTAAAGATTGTGAGAGATAATCTTTAATTACACATTATGCTGAATTTTCATTTCATTAACGAAAAAGCAGCTGTTATTTCATTTGTAGTATCATTATTCGTAATTATGACCATCCTAGTACATTCATTTACTGACCCATGACTCTCTTTCTTTCAATAATGTAGGGACACGCACGGTCTTATAAAATTTTAATCGTGCCTGTTTCCGTGTTTTGCTGTTCAGGCACTTGATTCCAGTTCCACATTTATTTGACAGTGCTGCTACGTTCTTCTTACCAGCGCGAATATTGTATGGAATGTCTCCCTCTTTCCAACCAAAATCGTAGTGCTGATATTACAAAAGTGGCTACATTTTATAAATTCAGCAGGAATTCCTTGTACGCCCGAGGCTTTCCACTATGTTGTCGGTTCGCTACTGCATTTTTGTCCACGGCCAGCTAAAAGACTACGTAACTACAATCAACGTACTGGACGAGTACCAATCAGGTTTCTGTAAACATTGCAGGTCATTTGCATTAATAAATATAAGAGATGGCATAAAGCTTGCCATGGATGTACAAGAGGCGCCTGTCATGTTCTTCTTAGACATCAGTAAAGTATTTGATATCGTCGAATTCGATATTTTACTTGCCAAACTAAGCAACACGAATTTCTAGAAGTGCAATGTTTTCGCTCATACATTACGTTTCTCCAGTAGTGCATCATGTCACGGCACCATAAAGTCACAATGGAGGTAGGTAGTGCCATGAATCGCCCAGGATTCGCTATGTCAATGAAGTGTCATCTGTTTTCTCCTAATGCAAATGCTACATGTATGGTCATGACCTACAACTGTATATGCGTGAAAAGCCAATTATCCCGAGAAAGCTATCGAAAATTTCAATACCGACCTGTGTGCACTTTCAAAATGGTAGCAAAATATAAGACTGAAGCTCAACCTATAGTAAACCTATGGAGTACTGGCTGCTCTTTCTTGGCTGTTTAGCCGGAAGTATAGGGAATCCCTACTACCTTTCATCCTAAATGGGGCAAATGTCAACTTATATCACACAGCAAGGAGTCCAGGAGTAATGAAAGATGGGAATCTAAATTGGAATGACCAAGAAAGTGGAATATGCAAGGAGACCTTAGCATCTATCCAGGCCCTACAAAGATTTAAAAAGCTCTTCCCTTTTAACCCGAAAAACAAACTTTTACGAACACTTATACTTTCAGTTATCCGTAACACCGATGTTATCCTACAAGAACTTTCTCAGGAAAACTCATGGCACCTAGAACTGGTTATGAATGCCTGTGTTCGTTATATTTGTGATTCTCGACTCTTTGCTCATATATCCCCATCATACAGACAACCATCCTGGCTGCGCGTAGGCAAGTGCAGATATTTCCATATCCTCTGTCTTGTCTACTGTCTTATCAACGTACACTGTCCCTCATATCTCTCTTCCATCTTAATGCTCTTGTTTGTACAATATGGCAGAAACACCTGTTTCCAACAGCTCAAAATTTTTTTCATAGTACTCCATCGTCCAGCCGTATTGTCGTCGACCTTCCGAGTAGCAGGAACTCATCTCTGGAATAAACTTCCGCGTTATTTAGTGATCTGAATAACGTCTCGGGCTTCAGAAGACATTTAATGACGCAACTCTTAAAGCGTCAATAATGACTCTCACTGTCACTGCATGCACTCGTCACCCTTCCTTATACATCCTTATTTTCAAAAAAATGGTTCAAATGGCTCTGAGCACTATGGGACTCAACTTCTGAGGTCATTAGTCCCCTAGAACTTAGAACTAGTTAAACCTATCTAACCTAAGGACATCACACACATCCATGCCCGAGGCAGGATTCGAACCAGCGACCGTAGCGGTCTCGCGGTTCCAGACTGCAGCGCCAGAACCGCGCGGCCACTTCGGCCGGCTTATTTCAACCTATCAGATTTTCGTAGTAGACTTAGCTAGTGTAGTCTCCTTAAATTTACGTTCCCCAGAACTTGCTACATCAGAAAACATCTGTTTGGTAAATATGTCAATTATTTTTATATATGTTACTGTTATTATTGTCAATTTTATTACTATTATCATTATTAATGGCAGCAGCAGCAGTAGTAGTAGGAGAAACGTCAGCGATACCTTCATTAGTTTATAGCCAACATTATTTACTCAAATTGTCATTAAAGACACTTAAACGTTTTTAATATTTTTTGTCACATTAAAATTGTTATTTCTTAGGTAACTGTGAAGGTATAAAAGGTACTTTATAAGTGAAATGTTGGTCTGATTAAGAGATGCCTGACGGCCGATGTGGCCGAGCGTTTCTAGGCGCTTCAGTCCGCGCGGCCGCTACGGTTGCAGGTTCTAATCCTGCCTCGGGCATGAATGTGTGTGATGTCCTTAGGTTAGTTAGGTTTAAGTAGTTCTAACTTCTAGGGGACTGATGACCTCCGATGTTAAGTCCCATAGTGCTCAGAGCCATTCGAACCACTTTTAGGAGATTCCTGATGTCCCTAATGAGGTCTGGTTAAATAAATAAATAAACAAACAAATAAGTAAATATAGTGGATACTCAGACCAATTCTTCGATAACTGACATGACTGTGATGGCAACCATGGAAATTTTGGTCATATATTTCTGAACGATATGCTCTTCAAAACAGTGATAAACTCCACAATCAAGCACAGACGCGACGTTGTCTGTCAATAGTTGTAGAGGATCAGGCTTACAGGTTATAGAATTATAGGTCTCCCTTGTACATTCCTACTTGTTTGTGATGTTTCCCTAGTCTACAGCATCCTCTGAAATTATACGTAATCTCTGGAAAAACTGTTGGCATTCGAAAAGGCAGCAATACGAGTATTATTTCTTACAGCATTTGGGTTAGTACGGGTACCAAGCAGTGTAGCTGTTTTACGCTTATTTTCCGGAAGCATATCATCTTGGTTTTTTCTGATGCCCTTTATTTAAAAAAAATTAACAACCGAATCGTATACATTCTCAAGTTATGAACACTTGGTGTATGTACTCGTCAGGTTGTTCGCAATTTGTAAAATCACTGTCGAGGTAGGACGGTAAACACTGACAACACTTATGGGCCCATAAAAGGATTAAATGTGCAGGGCAAGAATCCACTCCGATGCTCAAGAAGTGAGTATAGGTGTGAAGTTGGGGGATGAGGAGCGGGCTAAAGATGGTTTATTTCGTTTTTCTTACATAAACTGTATCTGGCAGCTGGGGGCTTTGTTCCCTAAGGCCATGCAAAGTCACCAACACTCGCCATAACTCACGAAAAGGCAGCGGTGTTACAGCTGTAGAGCCGCCAACTGCAAGCGCTGACAGACACATTACTATCAAGGTTATCCACAATACTTGATTAGACACAAATTTTTAAATAAAAGGTAAACGTAGTTTTGTGGATTTTTGACTGTGTAATCACATAGTTTTATCAAAAAAGATTTGTGGGTATTTATCTGTTATTTATATAAGTTGTTATGCCAGTCAACAGAGAGTTCTCTATCCTAAGCACTACGTTTCCCTTAGAATACGGATAACGACTTTGTTAAAGGACATGAGTTTGTGTTCAGGTGGACGCGTGCCCAGATGGTTGCCTGACGGCCTACCAGAGGCAACGTACTGTCGGTGACGGACCTCACCACAGGGACTACCAAACACCTGCAGAGCCAGTACTTCCACCCCAAGCCCGGCTTCTTCTTCACGAAGGCGGGAGGTCCAGCCTACTACCTACCCGACTGCATCGATGGACTGTCCGCCGATGAGAGCTGCGATGGCAAACTCTCCTTCCAGTCGTTCGCCAGAAACATCCACGGCGTTGTCGACAAGTAGGTCATCCGAGATGCATGCGACGGGGATGTTTTGGACATCAAGACGCAGGTAACGTCACATGTTTTCCTCTGTCACACACAGCATGTGAAACATTTTCACATGGAGCGAATACTTTTGCTGATGCAATGCCCAGATTCTAGCATACGTATACTTTTGTTTCTGCGAACCTCAGTTAAATACATTTCTTCATTCAGTTTATCGGACTATTCCTACTGCAACCAGCTGTGACAGACGCGTTTTGCACAAGTCTTTAGCTGCGAAATTTAACTTTATAATCTATGAGAAGGCTATTTAGAAACGAAAGTACCCCAACACCTAGTTACAGGAAGCTGCCCACGTTGTATGCTTACTGAGGAAGTTAATTTTGCTTCATGTACACATTGTGACCTTTGGCATTCCCAGTCTTTGGGTGTGGGTAAGAGCAGATTTGTATTGTGTTCAGCTTAAACCATATACGGCTTGAAGACTGTAGGACTTTCCATTGTCCACGGGAAAGCCACGGTGTCATTCGAGACATTTAAAAAGAAATCCTTATAGGCGTATACGTAAGGACGTAATTTCTGCTCTGCGTATACACCTTCAAATGGAGGTTCTCTAAATTTACCCAACGATTGTTCTCGCATTATTACCAGGATTCCCATTCAGTATTCCTAGCATTTCTGCTACACCCTAATGAGACCTACACCAGATGTTATGATCGCATCATGGTGTCTCTGAAATCTCGCTTGGTGTCTGCTCTCAAGCAGACTTCCTAACGACTCCCAAAGCAGGGACGTTACTCCAGATTTAGTCGAAGTAAGATCTTGTACGCGATTTACTTTACTAAAGCACTGCATTTCCGTAGAACCTTTCCAAAAATTTGTCTTCTATCTGCCTCATCTAATACTTGAATAGCGTAATCGCCCCTACTCATACTGCTTCTTAGAATGAACACTAAATACTTTTAAGATCTTACTTGCTCTTGCTATTCACCACTAATCCTGTAATCAGATACTATCGCGTTATTCTTGTCTGTTATAGGCACTGAAAGACTGCCACTAGTTACACCAAGTGGGAATTTTGTCGAAGTGTTTCTGCTATTAATTACAATCGTCCAACGATCACGCTTGATGAGTACCAAGGCATCCTTTGTGTATAATCTTATAAAGTTACTGATCCTCTCCGATCAATTTTTGACGCACTTTCATGAGCTTGAATCACATCCCAAGTTACTTGCTTTTCCATGGGACATTCACCGTCGTGTACCATGTACTGGATTCTGTTTCAGAAACATTCATTCAGTCAGTCATACATTTGAGAAAATATTCATTACGGTCATGGAAAATGTGGTGTAACCAAAAATGTCACATACACTAGCGTTGCTTGTTATTACTAAAGAAATTCCAAAGTATATGGAGCAAGTAAAACTTGTTTTGTTATCTGTTCGTAACTTCCTGATCGAGACTGGTGGATCTGTTTCAGGTTAATCTGCCGGGAGAAATATCAGGGCAGAGCGGAGCAATAGCGGTGGATCCAAAAGGACAGTTGCTATTCTTCCCCGTGCTAGATGAACTGGCTATCTACTGTTGGGATACGAGCAAGCCTCACGACCCAAAGAACTTTCGCTTGATCATTCAAAATGATGAACATCTATAGTATATCAGCAGCATAAACGTAGACACCAAAACAGAAAGATTATATGTAACGAGCGATCGATTAACGTCTTATCTTTCAAACAACACCAACTGCTCTGAAGACAACTTCCAGATTTTGTATATTGAGATAAAGAATATAGATTGTTAGTTCTATGTGTAACAAATTTTGTTTTGTGAATTCGTAGGAACTTGGTGCCTCGGCAAGATCCATCGGATGTAGTTACCACTGTATGATACCTTGAAAAGAATGAAATATAGAGAATGCAAAAATTTAAGTCGAACTTGATTTAGTGACTAGAATAACGCAAATTAAAATTCAATAGTAAGTGAAAATTACAATCACTGGCGATAATTAGTTTAAATATTAACTCTTACAGTTACACGTAAGGACACGTAAATTAAAATTGGAATAATTGTACATTTACGTTGTTTTTATCTCTTCCATCACAAAGAAAGGAAGAAAAACAAGGATATCTAGTTCTGTCGGCATCGGCTGTGTCCTTTTATAACGGCCGTCCCGCCATTTGCCTGAAGAAACTTTGGGAAATTACAGAAAATCAAAATATCGGTGGCAGGCTAAGGGTCTGAACCGTTATCCTCGCGGATGGGAGCCTTTTGTGCTAAGCAAAGTAACTGGAACACTCAGAACGGCTGGTACCACACCTACGAAATAGGGGTAGCTTATTCTATTTGTCATAGATCATCGACACGACTTATGGCGATATGATGTTGAACCAGTAGGTTTACAACACATTTTATGGTTTTTCAGTAGCGCGAACTGAACGTTTTGCCCTAAGCCATTACATGTATTTCTTGTGAAACAGTTGTAACAAAAGAGGTAATCCTCTTATCCCTTCCATACAACTGATGCCGCCAGGATAATACACTTTTATACAAGAAGTACTCAGAAGTAACATTAGTACATATGTAAAATTTGCTTTGAAAAATTTAGTACAACCTTTTTTTTTTAAATTATCACATATTTTTGTGACTACATGTTGAATACAGTACTGTGATCAACTAACAGCCTTAGTGACGAGTATGATAATGTTATTTCTTTTTGGTGTAGCACCTGTAGGTATTATTGAATTTTTTCAAATTTTGGTGAATTTCCTTTGACAAGATTCGCAAGGATATATGCACATGGTATCCTAAGATTCGCGAAAATGTATGGCAGTCTACTGTTCGTGAGAAGGTGTCTGAAAAAGTATACGCTGTGGCAGCCTCCAGGAAGTGGAATGTGGTTCAGCATGTCTGACTTCTCGAATGCCGATAATAGGTCATGGTGGGTCTACGTCTACAGCTACACAAGTACTCCACAAAAAGCCATCGCAAGCTGCGTGGCGGAGGGTACCCTGTACCACTATTAGACATTTCCTTTCCTGTTCCACTCGCAAATAGAGTGATGGAATATGCCTCCGTATGAGCCCTAATTTCTAGTATCTAATACTCGTGGTCCTTGCGGGCAACGTACGATATGTCGGTGGCGTGGAAATCGTGTGGCAGTCAGCATCAAATGACGGTTCTTTTCATTTTTTGAATAGTGTTTCTCGAAAAGAACGTCGCCTTCCCTCCAGTGATTCCCATGTGAGTTTCCAAAGCATCTCCGTAACAAGTAAGTGTTGTTCGGACCTACCGGCAACAAATGTAGCTACCGAACTCTACATTTCTTCGATGTCTTCCTTCAATCTGACCTGTTACGGATCCCAATCACTCGAGCAGTGCTCAAAACGTGCTATATGCGGTCCCCCTTACAGGTGAACCACTCTTTCCTAAAATTCCCCAAATAAAACGTATTGTATCATTCGCCTTCCTTATCATAGTTCTCACATGCTCATTCCATTTCATATCGCTTCGCGATGATTAAACGACTTCACTGTGTCAAGAATGACTCTAGCAATACTGTATCGGAACATTATAGGTTTGTTCTTCCTACTGATCTGCGTTAATTTACATTTTTCCACATATAGAGGTAGTTTCCATTCATGAAACCAGCTGGAAATTTTTTTCCAAGTCGTCTTTTATCTTCCTACGGTCACTCAACTGCGACACCTTACCGCACGTCACAACATCATCAGCAAACAACCGTAGATTGCTGCCCACCCTGTCCACCAAATCGTTTATATTTATTGCGAACAACAGCGGTCCTATCACACTCCCCTGGGGGACTCCTGACAATACCCCCTGTCTCTGATGAACTCTCGCCTTCGTAGACAACATACTGGGTTCTATTATTATTATTATTATTATTAGTATATTTGAGCCACCCACATATTTGTGAACTTATTCTGTATCCTCGCTTCTTCGGCAACAAGCTGCAGTGGGACACCGTGTCAAATGCTTTCCGGAAAGCTATACATATGGAATCTACCTGTTGCAATTCATCCATAGTTCGCAGTGTATCATGTGACAAAATGGCAAGCTGATTTTCTCACGAGCGATACGGGTTGCGATAACAGAGTTGCCGTGTTACAGCCTTGGAATTTCCAATTTTTATTTTTAATATATTCCGTTCTAATTTTTCACACGATTGGCTTTTTAGACTCAAAATTCCCACCCATTTCCATTCATTCATTAAAGATAAGCGAAATGCAGTACTATTGTAACGAAAAAAGCATAGCTGATTACAACTAAAGACGCTGAAGGGGTCTGTAGCAGCTTTCAAATGTTTTTGATGAAGAGGTCAGTACTGTGCCTTACATACATTCGTAAAGTGAGATGAGAGACTGAAGCGTCAGCACCATCGCCGTGGTAAGCTGTTACGTCAAACGCGTGCCGTCTTATGCCTATTGCCCTCTTAAAACCATGACAATGTTAAACTTCAAAATTCACTAGATACAGAACGAGTTGAATTATTAGAACACAGTGAAGGATTCGCGCCATCTCCATACACAACACTGGTCTGAAGAATACTATGCTTAGCAAGGTGAACAATGATTTGAAAAGGTTACATTGTTAATTGAGAATTTCAGTGAAAAACCGAGCAGCTTGACCAGTTCATATCTTAATACACGACTCAGGGAAGTGGGGTGGTCTTTGACTCAGTCCTAAGCAAATTAACTAGCTGATAATAGGTGTTCCAACAAATTGGTCTTAAAATGATTCTCTTCATATATAATGACATTATTCAAAATGTTTACACTCTTCGCTTTCCAATATGTACATCATACTCATCCTTGTTGTCGTTTACAATAAGTTTTTCTTAATGTAACAGATACAATCACAAGTCAACACAGTGATACTGAATACGTCCATCACCTACAACACATTAAATAAAAACGTATCAGGCTGAATAAAGGCAAAGACTGTGCCACAACAAGACCAAAGATTGCTTAACAGTAACTTTCTCTATGTCTGACGTGCATATCGATACCTTACCAAAATCGTAATGACACGCTCACCTAACATATCCTCTACTTTCCCTGAGTTGAATTTTGTACTAGGGTCATTTCAGAGAGGAATAAAATGAGTACAAAATTCTGAACGTTAAGGATAGGATCATACAAAATACAAATACAAAGAGAAAAATCACTGTAGAAGAATACGTGTTAAAGAACAATAAATGAAAAGGTATTTACAAAATTGAATAACATGTGAATGATTTAAAAAACAGAATTCACCACACTTGGTTATTATGTTTCCTGATGTCTATGAGAAAGTTTTGCACAGAGCTATTTTTATAATTTGTACGTCACATTTTGTACTGCAGTAAGTAATATTGCTGATCTATTCTGTTTTTGTAGCACAAGAAAGTAGGCTAGTGCCTATATCATATTTTTTGAAGAATATCACATATGAAAGTAGTAATTCGCACGAAGAACGTAGGTAGAAGAGTGTCCTTGTCATAAACGATCAAACTTTCTTTACTTCACTGGAATAATGTCACTGTTCTGGGACCTCGTGTGGAAACAGACTCAGTGAAACTAAGGACAGTTCTTAACTGACAACCCCACACATGCACAAACAGTAAAATATATGTGGCAGTATCTGCCTGAAGGTGACTAGATGTTGATAACTCCAAAGCCATCTTCCAGTAACGAAGACTTCCTTATAAAAATCTGTTACAGCTTGCCTCGGTGAAGTATGCAACTTTTGGCACAGAATATTTCAGTGTATAATCAATAGGCATATATCTTCTGTGCTGGAAAGTCTCTGTCATTTGTGGTGATTGGTCAGTCAGCTACAATTTGTTACATTGTTATAATATCGTTTCATTCTTATGTAATGTTTATGTGTCAGGCAAAGAAACTGCTGATTCATTCTACAGAAATCAGTAGAAGTTAAGTTTGGGGTGCATGTAGCTACAGGAATAACTGTGTTGTATCAAATGACGTTACCTTCATTCACTATTGTTATCTAGCCACATCTTTCCAAAAACTTACCTTATACTCTTATAAACACGAACTGCATCAACATGGCATAAAATTCAATATTAAAAGAAACAATGCCAAATAGTTACTGACTCACTCTTTCTCCATATCAATCATCACAATCATTGCCTCATCCTATTACAGTATGCATCATCTCGTGTACCTAACCAACATAAATCTCATTATTCTACCACAACATTAATCATATTCGGTACCCTCGTCTCAATATACATTTTAAATAAGAGTTTCCTGTTCTGCTTTCGTCCACTTATTTTCCATACGCAACACCTCATACCTATAAATGTAAATTACACTTCAGTAAATACAGGTTCACTATCTCGCAATACATCCTGAAAACTTCTTATCAAAATAGCTGTTACTCTTCATTTCAGTAACAATATTACCATCCTAATAATCCGTATATCTCATTAACAGCGCGTACAAACAAAAATATTTTTCAAATGAACAACATATTGTTGGTAACCTGGGTATCCTCTCAGAAGTGGCTTAGGAAAAGTATGTCGATGATTATTTTATTAGAAATTATTTGTTATTATTGCGATTCTACATGAAATTTCTAAGTTGGTAGCAGTTTGTTTAGCGTCGTGACAGCAAATCGCTCGATTCTTGCATGATAAATCTGTTGTGCGAAGAATGTTGACCAATTCCAGTCAAAAGTTGCCTGCCACTCGACAGGAGTCGTTCTGAGAGTGCAGCAGTACATATTGACTATCGCTAACAATTGCTGCGCGCTGTAATGGGAGAAATATTTTGGAAATAGCTGACATGTAGTTATATGATCTGAGTACAATTTTAATGAACAGAATTATTGAAAATATTGTTCATATGCGAACTACGATGAATTCAATTGCTCTTGAGTGTGCGAATTATTTCAATTTCCACAACATTATTCCAAATGATACGGGTCTATGATGACAAAGCAACATTCGCCTAAGAAAATAGTGTCTCGTGCTAGATGATGATTACCATACGCGCATAAACAATAAGCAAACTAAGGCAACGGTAAGCTAAGGTGGGGAGTTCCTAGAGTGACGAAATTTTAATCTTTGTCAAAAGACCCCTTGAGAAAGGTGGACAAATTTAGCTAGTTTGGAAATACAATAGACAAAGAAGGAACATGCCTGCAAAATTCAGTAAATGGCATTGTAGAAGGGCAAAGTGATTTCTACATAAATAAACTGCTGCTAACATAGAGCCCAGAGAAAGGCTCAATGTATGTATAGACGACGGCTCTGTATGGTTGGGAAAAGTGAACAGTGAGAGGGACAGAAATGTAACAATGGGAAGCCTTTGAAGTATGGTCAAAGTGCTGGGTTAATTGAGTTAGGAGAGAGGAGATTCTGCAATGAATCAACGAGAAAAAGATATTTAGTAAACAACGTACGAGTGGAGCAGAGAGATCAGATGGGTGGAAAGATTACTTTGGGGTCCTCTATGATGAGGGCGAATATTATATTGTCGTGCTAGAAGAAAAGATGAACACCGATTTGAAAGAAATAAGGGATCCGGAGTAGAGACAGAGCTTCAGCTGATTTCTGACTGTCTATAATGATTGTGAGAACGATTGAAGTTAGAGTGTATAATGCATGAGATTGGAGGCATCACGAGATTTTCGAAAGAACACCATACGCACGATCCCGTTGGTAGTATAGACACACAAATGTGACACTTTCTCACAGTCACTTTTGCAGCTCACGCTTCCAAGCTTTGGACAAAAATGAGAAACAGAAATGTGGAAAGTGTTGTCAGATGACGATCAATTCGCCTATAGAAAAGGTAAAGACAATAAGCAGGCAGTTCTATCGTTGTACTTGATAATGGAGACAAGACTTACGAAAACTGTCAAGAGACATTTTAGAATTGGACGTTCTGGAAAAGTCATTGGATAACGGAAAATGTAGCAAGACTTATCAAATTCCCGAAAAAAATTCGTGTAGTATGTAGCCAAGGACAGGTAGTGTACAACATGTAAAAGGAGCAAGAGGGAACGAAGAGAAACGATCTACGATTATAAAGCACGCAAAGTATGTATATAGCAATTCGATTCTGTTTTTCAGCCACTATATTGTGACTATGGTGGAAATAAAAGGAACAATTGGAATCATTTCAACAATAATGTTCGCTGATGACATCGCTATGTTCAGTGAAAGCGAGAAAATTTGCACGGCCCGTTGAATGCAATGAACAGTCCAATGTGCACAGAATATGGATTGAGAATAAACCGAAGAAAGCTTACATTAACGAAGAGTATCAGAAACCACTGCAATGATTTAAACATCACACTCTTAATAAAATTTTCTACGTCAATGTCAAAATAGTTCGTAATGAAAGGTTTTGGATATAATTGATGAAAAATGTGTTGGTTTTAATTCAGTAGCCTCAGAATGTGAACTAAAATGTTTGTGAGAAACTGCACTTTACAAATAATTATCACTTATCTGGACTGTTGCTGTGATATCGTGGTTCAGTGGCAGACGAAAAATTTTCAAATCCTCCTTTGTTCCTTTTTCAGCCATGTTGCATTAATTATTACATAGTGGCACATCTCTTCTTGTATTGTATCCATATAAAGGGAAGCCATAAATATTCACCCATGCATGTTTCGTTGATCATCATAGAATGCTCATAGTTGCACACAGGTCACACGCCATTGCCACAACGAACAAGCTGTCACAGACTACGACTTCCAAAGTTGTTACGATAAAGGAGGTGTCTGCCTAAGTAGTACAGATCTCGTACAATAATTGCTTTACATATTTTTTCTCCTTTTAACACACGCTATACTTTTCACTGTAGTTTAAGTTTTGAAATAACTGCTTGCACAGATAGCACTGTCCACTCACGCTAAAGTACTCAGGCAGGAATGACAATATTAATACAGACACTTTGTTGTTCTACTAATACTGCTTTCGGCTATAGACCAATAGCGCATGTTTCGAAATATCTCAGTTCTAATTATGAACTGAAATTAATATACTCGCAAGTAAAAACTATTCTGTGCTTCTAAGTTTCACAAGTGAGTCGCTTCACGTGTATGCTCCTTTCTTGACATAGGTCTGTCGCTGCAAAATGAGATTAATGATAAACTTAACATGTCTTTATGTAGGGTACGAAGTGGAGAAATTCTGCTATCTTGGAAGGAAAGTAATGAAAGACGGACGAGACAGAAAGGATAGACAAAGCAGAAATAAATGACAATGTTGGCTTTTCTCGCTTAAAGAAGTCTCTTAGTATCAAAAAAATGTTTTAATACCAGGAAGATATTTCTGAGAATATAACTGGAGCCAAGCAAATCTTAGCCAGTGGTAGAACCAGAATGGCAAAAAACCAAAGTGCTTGGTTTTACAAAAGAATGCTAACAACTCTTGTGGTCAGATATGATACGAAATAAGGATGTTTTCTGGAAAATAATCCGAGGAAAGTAATGTGTGGAGAAACCGAACTAGAAGAAGTGACGTGTGTTAGCATATCACGGAACTACTACAATGCTATTAATGGAAGACGTTGAGGCAAAAAAAGTCAAGGGAGAAGAATGGCATTGTAGCGTATCCAATACACAATCAAAGATATTCGGTGTATATGATACTCTGACTTGACGAGACTGGTACAGAAGAGAATTTTTGTACAGGACACATCAAAGCAGTCACAAGACTGATGGTAGAAAGCAGCCACTGAGCGCTTCTTCTCTCTCCAACAAGTCATTTCGTTTTTCACTACAGAACTTTCAGTAGATCGATTCATGGTGTTCACGGACTGTTGTCATAATCTCTTCTTGCTCTATCAAATATAACGAAATAGCTGGCCATGTCCACCTGTAACATTGCGAAATTTTGTGTAGTTGTTCAGCTCCGAACTTAAGCAGAATCGCCCGTCTACCTCAAATCATAGTGTGCTGCACAAGGAGGGAGACAGGCATCATACGTGACCTGAGGACTGCGGATTGGCTGCACCAGTCGGGTGGTACATCGTGTTCGATGTGTCACACGCCCAAAACTGGACGCTCTAACGCTGCTCAAAAGCAGCGTATTTGGCGTGCGGTATTCAGTTTACCTTACTGAACACCTGTAGTGGCGGCTTTATTTCGGAAACAGGTGTGTGTGGTAGGTGAATCCACACCGAGAAGGGGTCACCAGAGGCAAATCATCGAGAACTTCCCATTTAGTAGTGTCTGCAAGAGCATAGAGAGAGCTGACTACTGTTTCACTGCTGAATTTTTCATAAGCTCCATTTCAGGACACATCAATTTTTATCAACAGCTGTTGGCTTGATTCTTAGGGTCCCATAGCCGTTGTCTGGTAATAAGAGAAATGTATGGTCTATATTAGGGGACAGGTAGTGGAAACCTATTTCTAATGTAGAATGTGATTACTATTAACGTGTTGGCGAGAGAGGCAAATCATGGATTATTTCAGCTAACAAATGATTCGCCTCAACAGCCGTCATTTCCATCCGAACACAGCACTTTTTGAGGCTTGGTATTTTCACTGTGATTTATACCATGCTTACGATCTAGGATATGAAACTAAAATCCCTATGCCAGACCGCGATCCACAGCTACGACGCACAGCGCTCGCTGATCGGTGCTTAGATTTCACGGTTACGGAGGACTGGCTGCACTCCCCAGACCCTAACACATGAACCACGCGTTCGCCAGACAAGTACCCAAGCAATGAAAACTGAGCTTCCTGGTGTGTTCGAACACAGGAGTCACGTGGGGTTTCTAGTACGGCATGGAAGCGTCGAGAACAGCCCTTTGGAGAGCAATTAAACGATACGAAATGAGTAATGTCAGGTTATCGACGTAGTTCGTATCTACTTCTGCTGTTTTCTTAGTTGCAACGTAGAAACATATTCCTGAGAGAGTTACAAGACATTATAAATCACACTGACATTGCACTAGTTGATAACTTGAAACAGGTTCCATTAGCTACTGCAATGTGCATATGTATAGTTCCCATGGACGTAGTCGCCGCTTGATACGTTCCTGTAAACTTTGGTAAGGTAAGTGTTGTGCCTCATGCAATGGATGTGTATTAGTTACTATGATAATTTTCCATATTCTAATGGTGACAGTATAAAGGAGTTGGAACTCATAACGTTTCAGATCGAAAGACCAGGGATATGTATTTGTATGAGACAACTTTCTATCAGTAGTATCTGTGTCAAAAGCGGGTGATAACACCTACGAATGACAAAGAACGCTTCTGCGTTAAATGTAGACACTTGAATTTGCGGTGACCCCTACTTCCTGGCATCGCATTTCACCCAATGAATACTATTCGTCGACATTGATACTTGTACGATTGAATTGTGCTGGTATGAAATGTCGTGGTGAAACAATTAATTGTTCACACGGGAGGCTTCAGACCGACACATTGTTTCTTCTTTCCTGTATCTAGATGCTTACTTCCGTAAGCACCCGTTATTGACTACCTACTTTCCTTAAAGTAAAGGAAAATGACATTATTTTAGTGGTCAAGGTGTGGTTTGGCAGTTTTCGAGGCAACTAATTTATTTAAATATAATATTAGCGTGAGTGAGTGACGTCGAGGAAAGGACACAAGAAGGCAGAAAGGAATATATACACGGTGTCTGAAAGTCTTTGCGACAAAAGTGCCGTGGTGATAGATCACGTCGTGGAGAACAGTTTCTGTTAGAGAGAACACTTATTGCGTATAGGAGAGTCCTCTGCAAGGCCTGAAAGCGGGTAGACCGAGATTCTGAAATACCTTTCTCTGCTTAGAGACAGCTAAACTGTTTAGTGGGTCCTGATACTTTTATGAAATATCGGCGTATCAGGACCGACGAACTCAATAAAATGGCGCTAGTGTCGCAGGGAAGCATCAGAAAACGTTTTGTCCCACACAAAAGTTGGTCTCCAAGACGCGATCTATCATCTCCAGGAAACTATCGCAAAAACTTGGCGATACCATTTTTGTGCAGGGAGTAACGGGTGTAAGCGCATTAATATTTGTATTGGTTACTCAGTATAGTGAAATGAACATCATTACATGAGTATTTGCGTCACTTTCATACTAATAATAATAGCAGTTACTAGTTGCATGTTTTTACGCTGGGTAGCACATGCGGAAACCCCTTAATGCTTATTTTTCCCTGGACAGCAGGTCAGGTGTTGAAATGAGGGCACGTGTATGCATAACTGTTATTCTGTACTGAGAGTGATAGTCCATCCTGTGGTGCAGTTACAATCGTGGAGAAAACTTGCGCTAATAAAGCATGCGACATGTTTGAGGAATGTTTGACACAGAGAAGAAGCAGCCAACACACTGATGCGAGTACATATTAAGGTACAACACTTACACACATAAACACATAGACATACCAGGTGAAAAACCTGGAGCTGCCTGCGTACTTATGTACTCCAATGTTCTCTGAGTCCATCTCCTGCTCCCTCCTCTTTCTGTCTCCCAATTACCCCTCTCTCTGTATGTTTCTCTCCTGTCCTGTGTCTGCCCATCTCGTTCTTCCCCCTTCTACATCCATCACCGCGTTATCACCTCACTCCCAATATGATGGTCGTGGCTTCTATTCGCACAGTACTTATTTCCATATAGTATGTGATACATATACAAAATTTGGTTGAAATCGATCAGATAAGCATACATTCTACATCTCCTGCTGACATAAGAGTATATTGCACCCATATACTATGTCTGTTTCTCCGCTGCTTTACACCATACGACTCCAGAGAGGATGTGGCTTCATCCTGCATCACGTTACACGTTGACAAAATTATTGGCTCGATACAGTACTCGCTTTCGCGGATCTGATTGACACACTGAATAACACGAAAAACACACAAATTGGACTCGACACTTTTAACTGTATTTGGTAGCCTTGGAGGCCTTCTCCAAGCCAACCAAATACAGGGAATAAATACAAAACATGCCGTTTACGAATATTTTTACGTCACATCTAGTGGCAGTGGGCAGTCTTACTCCCACATTATTTCTTGCACATTTGAAGCCCTATGCACCTAACAGACAGTGTTTAAATTGCTCCACGTGATCCTGAGTTATGCTTTAGTGTCACTTTCCCTTCATAGCAAACCCTGTGGGATGTAGGTGGCTCTTAACCCCTCAGTGCTTCTTTCCAGGTAGTTAGTACTAGTAAACCGCCGATTTTCTAAAGAATCAAATTCCCCTCTATATAACAGTTTACGATTGCTTTAGAAAAGAAATAATGTGTTAAATATTTGACGTTAAGCATCAGCGCGAGAAACAGTTTAGAAAGGGTTTGAAATTATTTTTGAAGTTTGTTGGATGTCTCCACGTGCTCTCATTCTCGGACACCGAATTGGGATAGTCTTGGTAATTTGGGCTCCGTCAAAATAAAACGTAGTTTCTCACGATTCCCAGTGGGATTATAGGAAACCATTAGTATTGAATTGAATGGAAGGATTATTAATGACAAGACACGGGTAGCAAATGTATTTAATAATCATTTCTTAAATGTAGTAGAAACCACAGGAACCTACAGTTCAAGAGAAAGATCACAGCACTTTGCTGAAGAAGTAACTCTCATAAAATTAAATCATATGAATGTACTACCAACTTCTACTTCTAAAATTAAGAGGCTCAAACATTCTCTCAATAATAAAGGCTCTTCTGGTGTTGATGGAGTTTCCAATAGAGTACTACAGGTTTGTTCCCATATAATGAGTCCGATATTGTCTGAAATATTTAATGCATCACAAACTCAAGCTATTTTGGCAGGGAGACTAAAATATGCCGTTGTTAAACCCCTCTTAAAGAAAGGTGATAAGGGAGACGTCAGTAGCTACCAAACTATTTCACTGCTGACATCATTTCCAAACCTTTTGAGAATGTGATCTATTCTAGAACAGTATCTCACCTTGGCAACAATAATATCCTCAGCAAATCACAGTTTGGGTTTCAAAAGGGTTGTTCTACTGAGAATGCTATTTACATGTTCACACACCAGATATTACAAGCATTAAATAACAAAATAGCTCCGGTAGGTATTTTCTGTGATCTATCAAAGGAATTTGATTATGTGAATCATAGCATACTCCTAGATACATTGAAGTTTTATGGGATTGATGGTATAGCCAACCAATGGTTCATGTCATACTTAACCAAAGCAATGAAGAAAGTTTTACATAGTAGTAATTCAGCCAACAGAATCCAGGGACATAACTCTGACTGGGGGAAATCACATATGGGGTTCCCCAAGGCTCAATCTGTTTCTCGTGTATGTAAATGATGTACAATCTAATGCACAATAAGCAGAATTAGTTCTGCTTGCAGATGACACCAGTATTATAATCACTCCTAGTATTTATACAGTAATGGAAGAAATTGTGAGCAAAGTTCTCAAAAGTATCATTGACTGATTTTCTGCTAATGGTCTCACCCTGAATTTTACAAAGACACATAATATTAAGTTCTGCACCTCTAGGGGTACTGCACCAGTGATAAATGTAACACATGTTGATGAAATACTACGTAGGGTAGAAACTTCTAAATTCCTAGGTGTCCATATTGACGAAAATTTAAATTGGAAAAAACATATTTTGGAACTCCTACAACAACAAAGTTCAGCTACGTTTGCACTTAGAATCATTGCAAATTTTGGAGAGAGGGAAATCAGTAAGTTGACATATTATGTATATTTTCATTCAGGAATATCACATGGAATAATGTTCTGGGGTAACTCATCTTTAAGAAAGGAGGTCTTCACTGCCGAAAAACGTGCTGTAAGAACAATATGTGGTGCTCACCCGCGATCATCTTGTAGACATCTGTTTAAGGAGTTTAGAATTTTGACTATAGCTTCACAGTGTATTTATTGTCTCGTGAAGGTTGTTGTAAATAATCCACAACAGTTCTAAAGGAACAATGAGGTATGTAATTACAATGCTAGAAGGAAAAATGTCATTCATTACTCAACATTAAGGTGTTATTTAGCACAGAAAGGGGTACACAACGCTGCAACGAAAATTTTTGACCAACTACCCTGTGATACAAAATGTCTAACAGACAACCAGGTAAAATTTGAAAATAAGTTGAAAAGGAATCTTCTTGACAACTCCTTCTATTCTGTAGAAGAATTTCTATGTTTGTAATGTGGAAAAGGTGGTGGGCAGGAATTGCTAACTCAGTCTTTCTATCTTGTTTTTCATTTCGGGAAAAAAGTATATGATGATATTTAGAGTAGAAATAGATGTACAAATTAATTTGCAATATGAATGTAAAACGACTCGTTCCCCATCATGACTATTTATCGTACCAAATGATCCATGGAACATGAAAGTAACAAACTAAGTAAATAAATCAATGTTTATGACATATCTGTAAACCATATGTCATACATTGGTACAGTTTTAAGGCATGAACAGCGTAAATGTGTAAGGGTAGACGTTTTTCCTCTGATCATTTTGTTTACAAAGCACGGCAATTCAATCTTCAGTATGCTATACTGTCCACTCCAAATTACATGAACGCCATGAGAAGTGGACCTACAATGACCTTGGCCTGTAAATGTGTGGTGAGGGTTTCAGGAATGCCATCATTGGTAGCTTCTTTATTCACGAATCTGCAGTTCCCAACAGTTAACCTACCACTGTTACTGAAAGACATTCCATTGTATCTAAGGCAATTCAGATGGTACCTACACGACGAATGTCCCCCTTCACCACCCCTATAACAGAAGAGATAATTACATTCCTTAACAGAACAGTCGGAACTGGCTGGATCGGTCGTTCGGTTATAAAAATTAGATTTAACACCTGCGGACTTCTACTGACGTAGGAAGTTGGAACGTGAGATCAGTGAAACATCGACGTCTGTCGAAGACAGGAAATGCCGTGATGTGACAAGTGTTATCGTTTCGCCGGAATCGCTATGGAATATTTATTAGTGCTAAAGATCGAAATTTTGATTGCATGATATGGGTGTCATAATAACAAACACGCGAAGCGTGTTGGAGATATGTGTTTGCTTTCATCTAGTACAGCAATGGCAGCTCTTCTCCTGAAGGAGAGACAGTGGTTTGCTGCGCCATTCTCTTATTAGTGTTCGATCAAGGTCCTCACTTGTTATAATGCTGGAGTTTTCTTCGAAGGCTCTTTGTACTTTCTTCGATATAGTTATAGTCCCATAAAAAAGAAAGTTGGTGGGACAATTTGTCAGATACAATAACTTGCATACGTCAAAAAATATGCCACATTTCCCTCAGTAGCTTAGCGAAAAACAAAAGACAATACATTTACTCGGAAAACTATCGCTGGCACTTGTCAAAGGAACATTTGTCAAGATTTCTTCACGTTATTTGTAATGAACACTACAATGAGTGCATAGCGTCCGTCTGCACACAGACACGGAAGTCAACAACAAATATTCTATGCGTGCCCCTAGAACTGATGTCAATATGTCACACCTACAGAGGTCTGTATTCCTCGTTTCCATCTAGATAATTTAAAAAATATGCCCCAACAGGTACGAGATGAGGCCTCACGCGTCGACATTTGCAATGCTGGTGGTCGTGGATGGTGACACTGACCACAAGTCAAGCCACGTCCTGAGGCACAGTGGTCATGTCAGAGCTGCTCACTGGACCGGCAAGACGTCCCCAGTGATGAGGGGCAAGAGCGCTTGCGAAGAGCCGCTACTGGTCACTATCAAGGCCACCAAATGGATCGAGTTCGACTTCGGAGACGATGGAACGCTGGAGAAGGAAATGATAGCCAAAGGACTCTACGATCCTAGAATGGTCGGCGAGTATGACTTGACAAGTAAGAGTCCCAGATAAAAACAGAATTCTCATATTTCTAATCTTTACGTATTTGTTATCGCATGGTGCTGATCGCCAGCCGGAGTGGCCGAGCGGTTCTAGGCGCTTCAGTCTGGAACCACGCGGCCGCTACGGTCGCAGGTTCGAATCCTGCCTCGGGCATGGATGTTTGTAATGTCCTTAGGTTAGCTATGTTTACATAATTCTAAGTTCCAGGGATGGTTGGTTGGTTGGTTGGTTTGGGGAAGACCAGACAGCGTGGTCATCGGTCTCATCGGATTAGGGAAGGATGGGGAAGGAAGTCGGCCGTGCCCTTTCAGAGAAACCATCCCGGCATTTGCCTGGAGTGATTTAGGGAAATCACGGAAAACCTAAATCAGGATGGCCGGACGCGGGATTGAACCGTCGTCCTTCCGAATGCGATAAGTTCCAGGGACTGATGACTTCAGATGTTAAGTCCCACAGTGCTCAGAGCCATTTGAACCATTTTATGGTGCTGATCATGTCCACGCAGGTGAAAAAATACTTAAAATCAGTAACTTACCTAAAAAGGGTAGCATAGTAAGGGCATTAAAAGGAGGATATCAATAATGACGACTGAGGTTTAGAAATATGATTACAGTTCATGTGAAGAATTACAGATTGAGCTTGTCATTATAGTGAAGATAAATTTTCCGTTTCTTTGAATGAGTACCATGTTTGCTGCACCAATCATAGGAGGTGCGCTATTCAGAATATGATGTATTGCAAACTGAGATATGGCATGTATGTTGCAAAACATATCAGTGAGTCACAACTGGTACCAGTCAACATATCTAAATACCTGTGCATAATAGTTTGTGAGGATATAAAATTAATTGATCTTATAAACTTTGATGTAAACAAAGTATATGGTAGACTGCTGTTCAGTGGCCAGATACTTGAAAAACGCAGTCACTCTAAAAAGAAGATTCCTTACAAAGCATTCTTGCAACCCTTCGTAGAATGTTGCTCTAGAGTGTCGGAAGTACGCCAAAGAGAGCCAACAGGCGATGTCGGTCACATAAAATGAAGATTATGTGGAATGGTCGATGGTTTGTTTGAGTTACAGAAGAGTGTAACGAAAATGTTGTAAAACCTGATAAGAAAGATGTTTGAAGACCGACAGAAACTGTATCCTGAATTATTTTTGTTGTTGTGATCTTCAGTCCAAAGACTGGTTTGATGAAGCTCTCCATGCTACTCTAACCTGTGCAAGCCTCTTCACCACTGAGTAACTACTGCAACCTACACGGTTCTGAAGCGGCTTGTATTCATCTCTTGGTCTCCCTCGATGATATTTATTCCCCACGCTTCCCTCCAGTACTAAATTGGTGATCCCTTGATGCCTGGGAATGTGTGTCTCCAACCAATCCCTTCTTCTAGTCAGGTTGTGCCACAAATTGCTCTTCTCCCCAATTCTATTCAGTACCCCCTGATTAGTTACACAATCAACTCACCTAATCTTCAGCATTCTTCTGTGACACCAAATTTCAAAAGCATCTGTTCTCCTCCTGTCTAAACTGTTGTGGTGAACTCGGAATTCTATGCTGCCGTTGGACATGAAATGACAAGTCGATCGCTAATGAGATTGCCCCACGTTGTGCGCCATAAAATGTAGTGAACTGAGATTTCTTCTTTGCTTTCGGACGTGAAATGACGAGTAGATGGCTAATGAGATTGCCCCACGTTAGCAGCCAAAGATTAATTAAAGTCAATAATTAAAATGAAATCAGGCATAAAGGATACTAAATGAAGGGATTCATGTACGAATGTAAAAGACTGCTTAAATGATCAAGTGATGAAAGAAATGTATTTATTTAAGTGCTATTTACACAAACCAAAACAAAATTACAGATCTCAGGGACGACTTGACTGAGCGTGGAAGTAGAGTGGGACGAATCGTCTCACTCATGGTGTACCGTTGTCGTCGGCAGGCGCTGCATCAGTATGGCGTGTCGTCTCAGAGCTGTATGGCACAAGTTGGCTGCCCTCAGTAGGGAGGCATGGAGAGCATCAGCCCATATTATAGACAACCTACATCAGGGGCAAGTACGCATTAAAGGGCAAACCTATTGTTCTCTTTTGATTGACAGGTCCTTAGCCAAATGTTCTGCTAAGATTATAACCCACTGGGGATAATCCTTCTCCTCAATTGACAGGTCCTTCACCTATCGGTTTGCTAAATGGATTATGGCTCCCTGGGATAATCTGTTGTTCTGAGAAACCTCCTCATATCTCTCCCCCTCGGTCTCCTCCTGCAAACTCCTCATAAAAGTTCCAACCCTTCCCACTCCCATTCACTGACACAGATACACTTTCAGGCCTGAGTTATTCGAATAGTCTCCTCTCGCTCTATGACTTCGATTGACTACTTAATTAAATTGATCAATCAATTAACCCCCACCCCTATGACAAACATTCCCCTCCCATCCAACTATTGCCCCCCGCCCCCTCCCACCTGGAAAATGGCAGCTCTGTGCTGCAGAGGAACGGATTTCACAACTGGAAATTCGATCATAAACGTAGGATATATTGTTTGTTTGTCAAATTAAATTCACAGGGGTTGGAGCTCACTTTTATTTAGTGGAAGAAGCTCACACCCAGCAACTACATGTTGTAATTACATAATTACGCTGCTGCAGATTGGGGGTGTCATCTTATTGGAAACTTTTCATGTGTGCTCACCTTGACATGCAGGGATTTGCAAAGCTACTGCACAATGTCCACCATCAGAGGACGTTCCCTCCTACCAGTCATCCCCTCCCCACCCCCAACCCCACCCCTATCCCCCATCCGAACCCTCGAACAAAAAATTGGTAGGAAAAAGACTCGCTCTGTGGTGTGTGCTGGAGAGGAAGGATCTCATGACAGGAAATTCAAATCAGAGTTAACAAATTATTGATACATCCTCTTTATTTACTCACTTTTTGTGAGACCGAGATAATAACTGTAACAGACTGTGGATGGAATGAAGTGCAGTATAATAGCCTAGGTGTTGGGTCTGCGGCATGTGTGTGTATTGTCAGGGCGCCGCCACAAAGGTCAAAACAGCCCAACTTCCTAACCACAGGTCACGTTACTGAATGCCACTGGCGCAGACCAGATATCAGCCTCCTTTGGTCTCGCGGTCCCCAAATTCATCATCAAGCGGCCGCATTCTTTTGAATGGCAAATTCCACATTCACTCACTGACATGTCTCTGCGTGAAACAGCGTTCCGAACACGAATGTGGAGGTTTCCATGTATCCTCAGAATGCTATACCCCTATGGGCTAATGCTAGAGACAAAGAGAAAGCTGACGCAATTTCGATTGTGTGAAATAACCCATTAATTGTTTAACAACTTACAGGAGTCAAATAGATCGCTTAAGACACTCACTTCTACTATACAATGATACTTCTTCATAATAAAACATGTTTTCAACGTTTGAGTGTCATAAGCAAAACATAATGCAAATGAAGTAATGAAATTTCAGTCACAAGTAGATCGTAGTGCTAAATATATCCGAGGTCTTGTACGCACCAATGTTTGTGAACAGAAACACTCTCCTTCACGAATAAACATACCTGGTGAAAAAATAATCCAGACGATCACAAAAACTTGCGATCACGAACCGCGCCGTTCGCCGACTGCAGGGTAGTCCAATCCACCGCAGCAGCCATGCCCACCCGTACCAAACGCATGCGTGCACGCAGTGCAGTGATAGGATAGAGACAACAGCAATAGATCAGTCTGGAATTTGACGTCGCGATTGAGTTTTTAAAAGTACTTTTTTTTTTTGGTCATCAGTCTACTGACTGGTTTGATGCTGTCCGCCACGAATTCCTTTCCTGTGCTAACCTCTTCATCTCAGAGTAGCACTTGCAACCTACGTCCTCAATTATTTGCTTGACGTATTCCAATCTCTGTCTTCCTCTACAGCTTTTGCCCTCTACAACTCCCTCTAGTACCATGGAAGTCATTCCCTCATGTCTTAGCAGATGTCCTATCATCCTGTCCCTTCTCCTTATCAGTGTTTTCCAAATATTCCTTTCCTCTCCGATTCTGCGTAGAACCTCCTCATTCCTTACCTTATCAGTCCACCTAATTTTCAACATTCGTCTATAGCACCACACTCAAATGCTTCGATTCTCTTCTGTTCCGGTTTTCCCACAGTCCATGTTTCACTACCATACAATGCTGTACTCCAGACCTATATCCTCAGAAATTTCTTCCTCAAATTAAGGCCGGTATTTGATATTAGTAGACTTCTCTTGGCCAGAAATGCCTTTTTTGCCATAGCGAGTCTGCTTTTGATATCCTCTTTGCTCCGTCCGTCATTGGTTATTTTCCTGCCTAGGTAGCCGAATTCCTTAACTTCATTGACTTCGTGATCATCAATCCTGATGTTAAGTTTCTCGCTGTTCTCATTTCTACTACTTCTCATTACCTTCGTCTTTCTCCGATTTACTCTCCAACCATACTGTGTACTCATTAGACTGTTCATTCCGTTCAGCAGATCATTTAACTCTTCTTCACTTTCACTGAGGATAGCAATGTCATCAGCGAATCGTATCATTGATATCCTTTCACCTTGTATGTTAATTCCACTCCTGAACCTTTCTTTTATTTTCATCATTGCTTCCTCGATGTACAGATTGAAGAGTAGGGGCGAAAGGCTACAGCCTTGTCTTACACCCTTCTTAATACGAGCACTTCGTTCTTGATCGTCCACTCTTATTATTCCCTCTTGGTTGTTGTACATATTGTATATGACCCGTCTCTCCCTATAGCTTACCCCTACTTTTTCCAGAATCTCGAACAGCTTGCACCATATTATATTGTCGAACGCTTTTTCCAGGTCGACAAATCCTATGAAAGTATTCTGATTTTTCTTTAGCCTTGCTTCCATTATTACCCGTTACGTCAGAATTGCCTCTCTCGTCCCTTTACTTTTCCTAAAGGCAAACTGATCGTCACCTAGCGCATTCTCGATTTTCTTTTCCATTCTTCTGTATATTATTCTTGTGAACAGCTTCGATGCATGAGCTGTTAAGCTGATTGTGCGATAATTCTCGCACTTGTCAGCTCTTGCCGTCTTCGAAACTGTGTGGATGATGCTTTTCCGAAAGTCAGATGGTATATCGCCGGACTCATATATTCTACACACCAACGTAAACGTTTTGTTGCCACTTCCCCCAATGATTTTAGAAATTATGATGGAATGTTATCTATCCCTTCTGCCTCCAAAGCTCTTTTAAATTCCGATTCTAATACTGGATCTCCTATCTCTTCTAAATCGACTCCTATTTCTTCTTCTATCACATCAGACAAATCTTCACCCTCATAGAGGCTTTCAATGTATTCTTTCCACCTATCTGCTCCCTCCTCTGCATTTAACAGTGGAATTCCCGTTGCACTCTTAATGTTACCACCGTTGCTTTTAATGTCACCAAAGGTTGTTTTGACTTTCCTGTATGCTGAGTCTGTCCTTCCGACAATCATATCTTTTTCGATGTCTTCACATTTTTCCTGCAGCCATTTTGTCTTAGCTTCCCTGCACTTCCTATTTATTTCATTCCTCAGCGACTTGTATTTCTGTATTCCTGATTTTCCCGGAACATGTTTGTGCTTCCTCCTTTCATCAATCACATTCCATCATATTCTATGGAATGTATCCCTATTTCCAACAAATACCGCAGTGCAGACATTAGAAAAGGACTACATTTTACAGATTAATGTGGAATGCCTCATTCTCCCTGAGGCTTTCCGCTAAGAAGTTTATTCACTTCTGCCTTTTTCTCCATGGCCACTAAACGAACTACCTAATTACAAACAACCTTCCAGCTTTCTGTAAACACCGCAGTACAACAGTTACCTGAATAAAGGTAAGAAATGGCCTGAAGCTTGCTATGGATATAAGAGAGGCGACTATCATGGGCTTCTGGGGCTTGACACCACTGAATTGGACATTTTATTTGCAAAAATAAGCAGCATTGATTTGTAGAAAAGTGCAGTGCAATGGTTTCGCTCATGCATTCCAATGGGTCATATCTGGCACTATGAAGTCACAATCGGGGCAGGTAATATCAGGTGCCTACCAGGTTTCTGTACTCTTTCATTGAACAGGTATTTAATGAACTGTCATCAGTCTTGTCCTTCTGCAAACACCAAATAATCCCGAATAAATCTCAGTGCCGACCTGTGTGCCCTGTCAGAATGATAGCTGAACACAGGATTACAGCTCAAGCAATTCAAAACCTAAGGGATACTGGTTGCTCATTCAAGGCTCATTAGCCAGAAATGTAGGGAATCCCTACCACCTTTAAACCTAAATGGATCAGATATCAACTTATATCCCTCAGCAAAGAGTGTAGGAGTAATGAAAGATGAAAATCTAAACCGGCATGTGTAAGAACGCATAAGTATCTCTTCACGCCCCACAAAATTATAAAAAGCTCTTCCCTTTTCATCTGAAAAAAAATTTCATACAAAGACTTATACTTCGTGTCGCGAACTTACCATGATTTCCCGGGCTCGTTGTATTTGTGATATTCGACTCTTTGGTCTTATTTCGCCACCATATCCACAGACACTCAGACTGTATGCAGCCAGGTGCAGAGATATCCATACCCTCTGTCTTCTCTACTGTCTTATCAACGTATACCCAACGTACTCCGTCCCTCATATCTCTCCTCGTTTTTAATGCTCTTCTTGTAACAATGTCGTAGAAACTTCCGATCTCATCAGAGCAAAATCCTTTTTGTCCGAGCATACCGTCTAGTCACTTTGTTGATGCCCTTCTCAGCAGCAGGAACCTAACTTTGGAGTAAGCACTTGCATAATATTAGAGATCTGAATAACATCTCCATTTTCAGAAGACATTTAATGACGTATCTCCTGAAGCAACAATAATGACTATCAATATCCCTGTATGCACTCGCTAACCTTCATTGTGCAACCTTACTTCAACCAACCAGATCTTCCCAGTATACTTAGGTAGTTAATATCTTTACATTTACTTTCCCCAGGACACGCTATACAGGAAAACATCTGTTATGTATACCTATAAATTAATTTTGTATCTGCTAGTATTATCATTGTTATTACTGTCATTGATATTAGCATTATCATTATTAGTGACAGCTACATCAGTAGAAGTAGAAGAACTGTCAGTAGTAACTTCATTAGTTTGTAGTCAGTATTATTTACTCACATTATCTTATATAGATTCAAACCATTTTACTACTTTTTGTCATCTTCAAATTATTATTTCTTACATAACTATGATGTAGAAAATGTTCTCTATATGTGAAACCTTGGTCTGATGTAAGAAACGGCCTGATGGCTGTAATCTGATCAAGTTAAATAAATGAACTAATAAATAAACAAATATAGCAGATACTCAGTCCTGTTCTTCTATAACTGGCATGACTGTGATGGCAGCCACGGACATTTTGGTTACACGGTTCTGAATGATTTGCAATTCAAATCAGTGATCAACCCGATGAGCACGGTCAGTCACAAAGTTGTCTCTTCGAGTTTGTAGAGGATCAGATTCGCAGGTTCTGGAATTGTGGGTTTCTCTTATCCCCACTTACCTGTCTGTGATGCTTTTATAGTTTACAGCATCCCGTGATATTATAAGCAAGCTCTATGAGAAGTTGTTGGCACACAAAAAGGAATCAAAACGAGCATTATTCGGTACAGCACAGCACTTGGATGACTTCAGTAAGCAAACAGTGCAGCTCTTTTATTCTTGCTACTGAAACATCCTCATCTCGGTTGTTCCTGATTTCTTTCATTCTAAATAATTTAATAGCCTAGTTGTACACATCGTTAAGTCCTGAACATCTGATGCATACGTATACGTCATGTCGTCCGTAATTTGTAAATCCACTGTTGATGTGGGACGGTAAACACTGAGGGGCCCATAAAAGTATTACATTTGCTGGGCAAGAATTCACTCCAATAGTCAAGAGGTTTTTTGTTGTTGTTGTTTTAGGGCGCACAACTACAGTGGTCATTAGCGCCCAGACTAAATTATGAATGAGGCATAATGTTAAAACAGCATCTAAAAAGGACAACACTATAAAAGGCACATTAACAGGCAAGGGATTAAAAGAAAACAGCATAATCAAATGCCCTTAGACAGATTTGTCAAGTGGATAAAACGAAGAACGCGAACAGCTGCTCCTTGGTCATCCGCTAAAATTTCATCCAGAGTACATGGCAGGCCAAGATCAATGCGCAGTGTATTAAAATTCGGACTCGACGTTAAAGTGTGGCGTACCGTCAGCACTTGCCCACATGGGCAGAACGGCGCCGGCGCAGCCGTCAGCAGATGGCGGTGGCTGAACCGGCAGTGTCCAAACCGTGACCGGGCCAAAACGGCCTCCTCCGCCGAGAAGGGCGTGAAGAGGTCGTCCAAGCCGTGGGGAGAGGTTTGAAGGCCTGAAGCTTGTTTTCAGTAAGTGGACGGTCAAGAGGTGAGTGTGTAGTGTGTATGTGGGAGGTGAGGAGTGTGCTAAAGAAGTTTGTTTTCCTTGCACAATATGTATCTGTCAGCTGGGAGCTGACTTTCCTAAAGCCGTGCAAAGTCATAAAAAATCATGTAAACTAATCAAAAGGCAGAGGCGTTACAGTTCTAGCAGTCACCGATTGTGATTGCTGACAGACATATTACTATAAAAGTTTACTTACATTACTCGCCTAGAACATATCTGCCCTTACGGCCACACAACCAAGTCCACCTTGCGCGCTACAGATACCATTTTGGCGTTTCTCGTAATTCAGGCTGAGTTCTTCACAAGATGCTGCACAGTGGATCAGTCTACTGTGGAACATGAGTAGGTAGGGGTACAAGTCCATGAATTAACCCCCCCTCGAACTATGATCGCTGACTGCCACCTAAAACATTTGTAAATTACTATCATTATTAAATGTGTTGTCAGACCTAGCTGTATTTCAGAAAAAAATTAAAATTGGGAGTGAAACGAAATGAAACTGAACCTCTTTCATGTACTTCTATTAATTGTTTTTTTTTGTTTGTTTTGTACAAGACAGCACTTTATTGTCAGAGTAGTCTTGTCTTGATAAGACATCGACATTGAAATGATAGACAAATACAGTTTTTGGATATGTTTGATAATGCAGTTATATTGTTTTATTGGAAGGCATTTGCAGTTCTTTTCTGTTATTTATATAAATTGTTATGCCAATAATTGACAGTTATTAACGTAAGGACAATTGTTCACTTAGAACATAGATGACCGGTGTGTTAAAGAGCATACGTATTCAGGTGGACGCATGTCCAGAAGACAGCTTGACGGCCTACAGCTCCGACACGAGAGGCAACTTACTGTCGGTGGCGGACCTCACTACTGGAGCCTCCAAACAGCTGCGGAGCCAGTACTTCCACCCGAAGCCGGGCTTCTTCTTCCCGAAGGCGGGAGGTCCAGCCTACTACATGCCGGACGGCATCAATGGAGCAACGGCCGACGATATCTGCGATGGGAAACTCTACTTCCAGGCGTACGCCAGCAACATACAGGGCGTTGTCGACAAGCAGGTCATCCGAGATGCACGCGACGGGGATGTTTTGGACATCAAGACGCAGGTAACGTCACATGTGTCCCGCTATCACACAATAAGTGAAATACTTCAGTGCAGAGTGAATATTTGTACTTATGTGATACCCAGATTCTAGCGTATGTATCATGCAGTTTCTGTAAACCTCAGTGATAAATATTACAAAGGGCAGGTGCAAAACAACGCAAGTCGACTACACTAAGTTTCACACAATGTATTTCACAACAGGAAATATAGTCAGACTGTAGAGCCACTCATGTTAATTGTTGCAGGTAAGGTTGTTATTTCTGTAACGGTATCTGTAAAAATCTATTTAATCAAGATAGATTCACTTTCATGCAGCGTTACTCCAATCGTGCTTCGGACTGGGCATTTCTTAAAATTTACAGTTCGCTTGCGATCGATGGCGTGAAAAAAAACTATTTTTTCCTTGCTTATCACTAAGAGAATGACAAATTACAATTTGATTAATAATTTAAAAAAAACGAAGAAATCATGGTTTTTTTGAGCACTCAGCAAAGACTGAATTCTTACATTCAGTGTATCGTACGATTTATAGATGAACTGGCTATTGTTAGACGTATTTTGTCAAGTACTGGCCTACCAAATTTAACAAAGTTATTTAGTAAACAAAAGGACTACTGCGCCCAGTTACAAGAAACTGCCCTCGTTGTGTGCTTGCTGCAGAAGTTCACTTCCTTTCATGTACACGTTATGACATTTCAGTGTAAACGAAATTACCCAGACATCTACATACAAGAAACTGTCCTCACAGTATGTTTTCTGTAGAAGTAGAGTTTCCAAAATCTACGTGCTGCTCATGTGCACCTTCATGTGAATGATTTTATTTGTCATTCTCCACCCTTAGGAATGAGGCTGTTACAGATCTTTGTTTTACTTTATTTTCATTTTCCACTTATTGCAGTGGAGCGGTTCTGTTCATATAATTACCAGACAAGCGGATAGCGGGGTAAACGTAAGATCCCAGTTAGGAGATAAAGCAGGTCGTCTTATGTTCAGCTTGAGGGTTACTGCGGCGGCGAGATTGTAGGCAACGTCATCGCGCATGGGAAAGCCATGATGCTATTAGCGATATTTAAAAAAAAGACTTATAGGTGAGTCAGGACATTCTTACTTTGCATATATGCCTTCGAATGGAGGTTCTCTAAATTTACCCAACAGCTGTTCTCGTACACTACATCGTCTTCCTTCCAGGTCTTCCATTCCAGTTCCCCAACATATCTGTTACAGTTTTATGTTGCCCATACCGGACTGTTACGATCCCAACATCTAGTCTCTGAATTATCGCTTGCTCTCCGTTCTCAAGCTCATCTCGTAAAAACTCCAGAATCTGGACTATTACTCTAGATTTAGTCGGAATATCGTCTTGTATGCGATTTCCTTTACTAATGAACTGCACTTTCGTAGAATCTTTGCAACAAATTTTTCTGCTATTCGCCTCACCTATTACTGAAATTGTGTAATCATCCGCATTCATACCGCTTCTTAGTATTACCACTAAAATCTTTTAAGAAGTGGCCTGTCGCAGTTATTCACCACTAGTATTGTAATCGGATACTATCACGTTATCTCTCTCTGTTACAGGTGTAGAGACACTGCCACTCATTACACCTAGTGGAAACTCTGCCAAAGTGTTTCTGCTACTTATAAGAATCGTCGAAAGATGACATTATAATGAGAATAACAGCATTGTCAGTGTACGAACTTATAAAGCTGCTTATCTAATATGCTAAATCTCTTACGAACTTTCGCTTGCTTGAAGCAGATGCGTGTCTGTCGGACGTCCATTGTCCTGTGCAATGCATTGCACACTATTGAAGAAATATTCATTCATTCAATCACACATTTGAGAAAATACCATTTACAATAGAGGAAAATGTGATGTAACCAAATATGACGCACATAGTAATGTTGGTTGATTGCTTGATATTACTTAAGAAATTCTGAACTGTGTGGAACAGATACAGTTTGTTCTGCTATCTCTTCGTAACATTCTTATCGGGAATGGTGTATCTATTTCAGGTTGATCTGCCAGGAGAATTACCTGGGCAGAGTGGAGTAATGGCAGTGGATCCGAAGGGACAGCTGCTATTCTTCCCCGTGCTGGATGAACTGGCCATCTACTGTTGGAACACTAGCAAGCCTCACGATCGCAAGAACTTCCGCTTGGTCGTTCAAGATGATGAACATCTACTGTTCGTCAGCAGCATCAAGATAGACACCAAAGCACAAAGATTATATATAATGAGCGATCGAGTAACGTCCTATCTATCAAACACCACCAGCTGTTCTGAAGACAACTATCAAATTTTGTACATTGACATAGAGGATATAGAATGTTAGTTTTACGTACCACAGATATTGTTTTGTGAATTCGAGGAACTTGGTGCCTCGGCAAGATTCATCGTATGCCAATACCAATATATGAAATACTGAAAAGAATTAAATATAGAATCTGCAAATAATTTAAGTTGACCTTATTTCGTCCACTGTTAAAACTCACAATAACGGATATTAAAATTTATAACTTTGTGACATAGTAAATGAGAATTACAATCACAAAGTATCGTCAGTTTAAATATTAACCGTTACATTTACACTTAAACAGAAAAAAATGGGAATCGAACATACGTACTTTTACAGTATTACATTCTCATCCAACAAAAAGAAATGAAGGAAAGCTAGAATCTCTAATGTGATCGACACTAAGGCCGTTAAGGATGGAGTACAAACTCGAACAGGGGAGGAACAGTGGCTTCACAACGACGATCACCTCCCTTGCAACTTAGCAATATCACATAAAATAAAAATCTCAATGGCAGCGTGGACGTTTGAACCATTATCCTCAGGAATGGGAGCCTTTTGTGCTAACCACAGTGGCGTCTCTTTTGTCTCTAAATACATGTTCGTTAATAAAACATAAACAATAAACAATATCTGATATCTCACTAAAAATTGTTCAAATGGCTCTGAGCACTTTGGGACGTAACTTTTGAGGTCATCAGTCCCCTAGAACTTAGAACTACTTAAACCTAACTAACCTAAGGACAACACACACATCCATGCCCGAGGCAGGATTCGAACCTGAGACCCTAACGGTCACGGGATTCCAAACTGTAGCGCCTAGAACCGCTCGGCCACTCCGGCCTGCGATATCTCACTAAACAAATGTAGTTCATTCCTTTTTTCAGAACTCACCGACACGGCTTACTATGATATAATGTTCAACCAATCTCTTCACAGGCCAAGTATTAGAGAATGGATTTTTTTTTAAAGTGGAAGTTAGGACTTAAATTAAATGTATTGCTTGTGAAACTAGTGTAATAAACCAGGTAATCCCTTTTTTCCTTCGATACAGCTGATGCCGCTAAGAAGTTCCCTTTCATTTTTTTAGAATAAGTACCCAGAAGAAGCAAAATCAGCACACAATTAAAATTTGCTTTGACAAATTTAATACACCATACGTTTCTGTTCAGATTATCAAAGGTTTTTTTGTGGCTTCATGTTAAACGTATATACTTGTGTTGCAAATGTATCACTGCAATTTTTCAAAATGTGATGGATTTCTTTTGACCAGTTTCGCAAGGATATATGTACGTAGTGCTATGAAATTTGTGGAAATGTATGACACGGTTTCTGAGGACACCTCTGGAATAACGTATTCTGTGGCAACCCTTCAGGAAAGGGAATGCGATTCAGCATATCTTGTGGTGTCACCGCCAGACACCACACTTGCTACGTGGTAGCCTTTTAAATCGGCCGCGGTCCGGTAGTATACGTCGGACCCGCGTGTCGCCACTGTCAGTGATCGCAGACCGAGCGCCACCACACGGCAGGTCTAGAGAGACGTACTAGCACTCGCCCCAGTTGTACAGCCGACGTTCATAGCAATGGTTCACTGACAAATACGCTCTCATTTGCCGAGACGATAGTTAGCATAGCCTTCAGCTACATTTGCTACGACCTAGCAAGGCGCCGTATTCAATTGATAATTAATATTATGAAGCATGTACCGTAACGAGAGATGTTCTACAATTGTGGATTAAAGTTAAGTATTATATCAACTACTTACTTTATTTGCAATTCTCAAGATATTGTCCTGTTCCAGACCTCACGCCAATCTGCGTGAGCTTAACGCGTGCCTTTCGGCTACCCGTCCTAGTGGATTGGCTGTCGGGTCAGTCCACAACATATCTCACGACTCGACCACCGTCCATAGGTCCTGATGTCTCTAGTAACTTGTCATTACCAAATTTTCCGAGCTCTCGCCTTGCCATTTCCAATTCTTATTTTTTTATGTATTCCATTCTAATGTTATTTTGTGCTACACATGAATGGCCTTTTACACTCAGGCTTCCCATGCGTCTTCATTCACTCACGACTGATAACCGAAATAACAGTACTGTTGAAACGAAAAAAGGATAGCCGATTACAGTGAAAGACACTGAAGGTTGTTCCAGCAGTTTTCAATTGGTTTTCAAGAAGGTTCCAATGCTGTGCTACACATAATTTCGGAGACCGAGACGAGAGACCATCAGCACCATCTCCTTCAGGGTGAGCTATTAGTTCAAACACATGACGTCTCCTGACTATTGCACTCTTAAATTCATGATAACGTTAAACTTAACAAAGAGCAAGGTGAATTATACTACTTACTGTTCTTTAAGATAATATGTCCTCACTGTATGTGACTCTTCACAGTGGAGCTTTGCTAAAATACCTACTTCATCATGGTAAACGTTAGCTCATAAGGCAATTTAAGTAAGAACATTTATGATTTAAAATCTAATGAGGCGTTGAATAGGAATATGTGTGGGCACCAATGTCGGGACTTCCTGTGTGTTGTGATGGTTGAACTGCTTCATGCAAGTGTAATTTCTCACTTTTCGCAGTCGAACCATTCCTCAATAATAGATACCTGAGAAATGTTTATCATAAGGTATTAAAAAGTCGAAATGCGTAGATAAAACAAAATATATATTTGAACCTTTGCAAAAGAAGAACTTGTATGAAGAGAATTTAGTTATATAAAAATATCAATATTTTCTCTCAATTTCAAAGTATTCAAACTCAAAAAATTGGAAATTATGTTAGCTTTGCTTTTGGTTCCACAGATCTACTAAGAAATTGAAATTTAGGTTAGCTTTGCTGTCGGTTCCATAGACCTAAGAAATATGTGCTGGGATTAGAAGGAGTTCGCCGCTCGCAAATCATTTAAGTTTCCTTTAGACTGAGCTTTATTATTAGTAGCTAAACTTTTCATATCTGCTGCGAAGTTAACGAACATATTTTTTCATGGAAAAAAGGTGCCTTTCTGGACCAAAGCGAGTGACTTAACTTATTTCTAGTACAGATTTGATGAACTGAGCACTTGGTTTGAAAAAGAGAAATACTGCATATGATAAATATTATTAAAGTATTAATGTACTGGGAAGCAGCAGCGGACATACTAGGTTCATTCAGTACAACGTGCTGGGTGTTCTTGAATTCGCTCAACAAATAAATCATAATATACGCTTTTGAATGTAGAGTACTTTAGCTTAGCTTAATGACTTACCTCAAGAAATTATCCCCTATCACATTATGGAACGAAAAGAAGCGATATATAAAACATTATTTAGTTTTATATCACCTGGATACACCAGCTTCCCCACTGCAAACGAAAGTAAAAAATTTGTTTCGGTGCTTGAGCAGTTGTGTGATGTGCACTCCCAGTTGAATTCGTTATGAAGTTGTAATCCCAAAATCTTAGCACTGTCAGCCTCTTCTAACTGCTTGTCACAGTTTAGGAATATACTGAAGGAGGGGGGACTTCTTACAACTTGTGAACTGCATATATAGCATTTTTTTTCAAAATGTGGTGACAAAAAATTGATTAGCATCCATTTATTAAAGGTAACGCAACTGCAGTAAATGATGTTTCTAAATTTATACTTGACTTGCTGTTTATGTGCAAGCAAAGTAAACCAGGATTCCTGTGATATTATTGATGATACGTCATTGATTTACCACTAAAAATATGACGGAAATATTTGGGACACCACACGTAATTAGTTCTCAGTTGGACGATGCCTGTTAGCTTAAACCAGGTCCTTCTGCTGTCGACACGCTAAGTTTCCTGTCAGGGAGATACGATTTGATGGATTTAGTTGATTTCTTATGATATTATAGTATTGTTTTTTACCTTAGTGGACACTGTCATTTACGCAGTCAAATGCCTTTGACAGATCACAGAATAAACCAATAGCTTGTGATTTATTGTCTAAAGAATGAAGCACATTCCTTATGTATGTGTTAGTAGCCTTCACAGGATCATAACTTTGTAGAAATCAAAACTGTTGGCAGTATATTATTTGAAGTCAGACTCTTAAGAAGTCCATTGCGCATTACCATTTTTAGGACTTTGTAATATATGGCAAAAGTGAAACTGTATGAAAATTTGACACTGTTTTTTCACATTCTTTCTTCTACAAAATATTAAATTGAAAAATATTCACTCATTCAAGGTATGGGCCACTGAAGAACGACTGATTAAACAAATAACTTAATGTGTCACTAGACTCAGAAGAAAACTCTTCAATTCACTTTGTTGGTACTTACGGATAATCATTAAAACAATTTGATTTTGAAGATATTATGGTGAACATTACTTAATGCATTTGTTATGGCTGGTCTGCAATATTTCTGAAAATATCATATTTCCAGAAACAGTTATGACATGCTTTTATGTCACTGTGTACATCACTCCAGTGTATGTCTTCGAGGAGTTTCCTGAAATCGCAATTTTTGTCTTACTGACTACATGCCTAGGCTCAGATTTAGTAAATTTCGTAGCTTGAATAGTATTAACAAGTAACAAAAGGAGGTGCAGGCTATGATCTGAGAGGTCATTGACTTTTGAACATTTCTGGAAGGTGGCTGTTAACAGCCGTAAAGAAATGAATGAAATGCATGTTTGACCATGAGGTGCTCTTTCATTTAAAGCCCAAATATCTACCAGTTTCAACCATGGGCCATCTTCACATGTCAGAATTGAAACAGATTAAGCCACAACATCACATCTGTCATTAGGTAAATAATGGCCACATGTCATGTGCAAAACATGTCACGTATTACAATATACCACACAGAACTTTTAAAGGCAAAGATACTAATAACATGTGTGAACACAGTAGTACCACTGCTTCGGCTGTAATTTGCGTCTGACACTATAAGCTGTTTTTGTTGGGTCACATACAGGGTTTGGAAACTCACTGATTCAAAACGCAATAAAACCCATTTTATGAGTCACATTTTTTTTAATAATGTGGGGAAATTAAGCCGTGTCCCGCGCCGAAATTCGTTTGTAACATGGGTCACAATGTTCAGAGAAACCGCAAGTACGACAAGACGAAGAACGGGAGTCCCTCGGCCCATCAGATCACATGAAGCATTGAGACAGTGAGAGCTTCAATCTTGCAGTCACCACGGAGACTGTGCTTGGTCTTTCTGATCATTCAGTGAGGCGAATTCTTCACGATGACCTTCATCACCATCCGTTCAAGTTGGCGATTGTGCAAGAACTCTCCGAATGCGACTTCAGGTCTCGGAGGAACGCATGTGATGTACTTCCTGCGAACGTTCCTGATGATGCAACTGTTTTTTTTTTTTTCAGTGATGAAGCTCATTTTCACTTGACTGGATGCGTCAACAAACAGAACATGTGCTACTGGACCGACACTAATCTCCGAGCATTCCATCACAGGCCTCTGCAGTAATTTAAAGTCACGGTGTGGTGCGCAAGTCCCTCACCTGCGATTGTAGGTCTCTCGTTGCATTGTTGGTCCCTGATTTTCTTTTTTGAGGAAAATGGTTTGAGGGAACATTTGGCTATAACAGGACGGTGTGACCGCTCACACTTCAAGGGCATCAATGGCTGTTTTGAGACAATTCTTCCGAGAGCGCCTCATCTCAGTAAGGGGCGATTTGGCGTGGTCCGTCCGCTCCCACATTTGGCCTCTTGCAACTTTTTTTGTGTGTGTGTGGGGGGAGGGGGATTTTTCAATTTCGCGTTCATATCAATAGCCCAAGAATCACACAAGACCGGAAGGCCAACATCCCGGCACATACTGCCAATATTCCCGTTGCTGCGCTGCTAAGATTCGTGATAAAAGGCAGAAATTGCCTTATTCTGTGTATGGGCAGTGGTAGGTGTCACCTATCGGATATGATTTTCAAAACAAAGTAAAACAAAACAATAGATATGTACCTACATTACTCAGAAAGAAAACAAAATACTCATTCATAACATGGATTTTATTGCGTTTCAAAGTCAGGAAGTTATTTTGCAACACCCTATATAAGGGCTGCCAAAAGTTAAATCTTCAAACGTTGCATAGAACAAATATATGATTTAATATTATTAGGTAATTAGATAGTTTTGAATGAAATGACATGGAAATGTTGATTATCGGAGCAATCAAATGGCAAGAAATATCATTAACCTAAGATAGAAAAGTAGTTTTTGGCTGGAAATGCTCATCATTTTCCTCTAAAAGGTACATTTATTTTCTTAGCAAGTGGACATAATTTGATGAAATTGTTTAAATACTGAATAATGTGTCTTGATAGTTAAATTTTCCTTTAAAGCGAGCCTAGTGAAAAGTGAGTTACGATATTGTGAGTATGGAGAATTAATTTTGGATAGAATTTCATTATGTATTATGATGGGAGGGAAATTTTTCAGTAGGCATACATTTTATTCAAATGTTATTTTGCGTGAATTAGCTTCTTCGGTTGTCAGAATTGCAAACATACAGGGTATTCTGAAGCGCATTTCATGGTTACTTAATGGAGATGCAAAGGATGTTTCTTAGAACAGTCAATCTCAATCTGTTGTTGAAAAGAGAAAATACGCTATAGCTAGAAATCCACTTTGAGTGACTTTGGCGTGAGATACATTCCAATTTATATCCGACAACCATTCTGCGCTTAGGTGGTTGCAATACGATGTTTTCAGACTGCTGCCTAGCTTGTTATTGTTATTTGCATGTAAGTAAAGTGGTGGGAGTGATCAAGAGACATTCAGGTACTGTAATTTTTGTAGTGTCAACTGTGGTTCAATATTTTCTCACAGTCACTGGAAACACCTTACCTGTATACTATTCCTTGTTAAAACAGAAATAGTGCGCTCTTTCCAGTGAACTGAAAGATTAAAGCGATAGGTTTGTGTATTATTCTGTAGGTGCAGAAGTTTTGAACGTGAATGCGCATCATGAAATTTTGTAGGAACAAGTTTATTTCTCTCTTAATCCATCACAATATTTTCTGACTGATTATAGTTTCCACCTATTTCGGATGCGGGCGGGGTCACCCAGACGATAGTTTTTTAGGGGGGGTAGGATGGCAGGGGTGCGGGAGGTGCGGTAGGTGTTGCTAAACGTGAGGGGAAGGAGTACTTTCAATGTTTTGGAAGCTGAATGGCTACTTTTAAGTAGTCCTAAAAAGGTTACAGGTCCGATCCTGTTAAGAACCTGCGTATCTGAATCATTTGGTCGAAAGAGAAAAAGGTGGTAACATTATAGTTCTTGCTTTCCCTGTGAGGTAGGTGAGAGGTGGCACGGATCCCCGTAGCCTCCGTGTCTACTTCGACGAGTGAGTAACTTGGCATTTCTCCTTTTAAGTGGTAGTTACCAGCCTCTGCACTAGCTTTACTGCGTATTTTACCGAATACGTTGTCATTCCAGACAACAGACACAAATCTGAAACTACAACTAACAGAGTCAGCTATATCATTCATGTATGTCATAAAGAGGGTCCAATTACACAACGCTGGGACACTACATATACGAGTATTGAGTCACCATCTGTAGACGGTAGTTATCAACCACATCATGGAGGACACCGGCTGCATCAACTATAACGGTCTCAAGTAGCAGGCCAAACGCAGGAACTCACGGTGCGTTGCTGCTAATCAGCCTTAAGGTTGAATACCTCAGAAAAAGAAGATTCGCGGAAGACCCTCCTTTCACGACAGATGCAGTATTACTCTGACCACTTGTACTGCAGAAGCGAACTACCGAAGTAAGCAAAAGGAAAGTGGGAACCAAATCGATGAATGGACTTGTTAACAGAGGGTATCACGTAACATCAGACGATCGCATTACGTAAACACTCAATGTGAGAGGAAACTATGAAATGTCATTGTTAATGAGTGACAACTATGAAACGACACTATTAGTAAGTGAAAACTATGGAACTACATTATAAATCAGAGATATAAAACCGTGAATCAATTTTGTTATTGTTACAACATGCAGTTGCACCATTTCGGAACTCAAATTTCTACGTAAATTATTACCTGTCTTCCGCAGGCTCTAAAAGTAAACTTGGGGTTTAACGTCTTGTAGGCAATAAGGCTAGTAGAGCTGGAGCACAACCTCGGATTGTGGAACGGTGTGGAAATAAATCTGCCATGTACTTCTCATAGGAACCACTCTGCATTTGCCTTAAGGGAAATATTAGATATGGATGTTCTAAATGCGATTTCAAATGTCGTCCTCCCTACTGCAGGTAGACCATCTCGCCTGCAACGACTTCTACGAGCGAGTAACACTGATGGTGGAACAGGCCCTCTGTAATGCTCGCATCAGTTAAGGCGGTATACAGTCACAACGCCCTACTGGTCGGGCAACCCATCGGCAATAGACTTTGCTCATAAGTAAGGGAACAAAATTTTATACTTATTGCTCCGATGGCTAAATGGTCCTCTCTTCAAAATTGTAAACGCAATAAGATCTCTTTTCTTTTGTTGGAATTTCAGCTATTTCAGACGATTATTTTTGTTACTCTCTTTCTCGGAGTATTTACCAGTACGGGTAAACTTCTTGAGGAGAGCTTGTCTGCTTAGTCTATAACTAATGCCGATGAAGGCTTTGAACAGTAAGTATGATGTCGGGACAGAGGACGAGGAAAGAGTGCGACGACAAAAAAGATAGTTGGCAGACTTCAAATCCAAATGTCTGGGACTGAATTCATTTTAGGTACTACGATTCTTGCTTCTTTCACGTCCGGGAAACATTTATGGGAATTTATTTCCAATAAATACAATAATTCGTAATCTATATGAAGCTGTGTTCCTTCAGCAGTTGGCCGGTAAGTCATTTCAAAGGTCACTTAAAGGCCCCAGCTTACCGCCTTCAGTACCTTGGCTAGTACAGCACTACGGAGGTGAATCCATGCTTATGGTTATAGACACCTTTATTAATATTTATTTTTGTTAAAGTCATGGTACACGACTCGTTTATTAAGCAAAATACACTGAATGTACTGAACACAAGTACAGTACTCGAAACACTTAATAACTTGAGGTATCCAGTTCCACGTCAGCATAAGGCAAATGGTATCTTGCACATCGCGTGATAGGTCTGCATCGCTGGTACTATACGTTTGATAGCATAGTACTGTAGAAAGAAAAACTGCAAGAATTTGAAAACTTAGCCATCAAAAAAATGGTTCAAATGGCTCCGAGAACTATGGGACTCAACAGCTGAGGTCATCAGTCCCCTAGAACTCAAAACTACCTAAACTTAACTAACATAAGAACATCACACACATCCTTGCCCGAGGCAGGATTCGATCCTGCGACAGTAGCGGTCACTCGGTTCCAGACTGAAGCGCGTAGAACCGCTCGGTCACACTGGCCGTGTACTTAGCCATCGACGACAGCTTTCATATATCGGGGGGATACCCTTAGTTTTTCCGACAACATTTATTTGTCCTAATTCTTATGATGTGTCAAAGATGATAAAAATTTAATTATAATGAGAGACTCGAATTTTATTATTGGTCGATGGGTGGGACGGAGGGGTCGGCCTGAGAAAGCTAATTTAGGCGAAGGAAGGGCAATTTGAATTTTGCATACCAACAAAGCTAGTCGTAGCAAACACGTTTTGAAAAACCTTTGAATAAGAGGTATACATGAAATGTGCCAGAGGATGAAAGAAGATATCAGACTAAATAACTTTGGTAAAATATGGAGGACATTTTGGTGACATTGACAGTGACCATCACGTAGTGGCAATGAAATCCCAGTGGCCATCGTAGATCTCAAAGAATAAATCTGAAACTTAAGAAACAAGATCAGCTGAGGAAACTAAATCCTCAGACTACCTTCGAAACATATGACACAAAAGGTATAATAACCTCTCAAGCAGTTATTGGTGAAGAGAACCGAAGTACTCCTTTAAAACGAGATGTAGTAAATGTAACAGATAATGAGCTACGGTTATCAAAATCACACAAGAACCAGTAGTGGATAAAAGACGAGATGAATTAAGAAGAAACAACAACTTACTCAGAAACAAATGTAACTGAAAACGTATCAAAACCAAGAAAGTACGGATGTAGATAAGATGATACTAAACTGTAACTTGTTAACGTAGATGCTGTAACCAACTTATAAATAATCTCTTTAGAGAGTAATGACGAAGAATCACATAAGTAAGGGATGGAAAAAGTAATCATGTAATGAAATAAGCGATAACACGAGGTAACAGAAACGACATCTAGGAAAACATTACATTAACCAAACGAAATCTGACCAGTTAGAAATGATGGCCTGTTCACGACGATGAGATGGGACATTCAATCCTTACGTCACACTTTCAAAGAAACCTTGCACAAACATAGAAGTATATTTGCCCAAGTATTGGTGCGACACAGTGGAACTCTTCGTGCATTAGTACAACGCCGTTAGTATAGTTTACAATCAAGAGAAACAGAATGATATAAGAAGTCAAAATCAGCAATCTGATACGCCAGAGTAACCGTTCGCGGCTGCTGAGGCCAGGCGTCCTGGCTGTCGGCAACGAGGCAGATGGTACAGTCAGCACCCCCTGTAGAAGTCTCATAGGGGGTGCTGGTACAGTGCACCTAGCCGGCGGGCGGCTGACTTAGTCGGAAGGCCGTTGCAAGGCACGGTCAATGTCGGCTAACCGCAAGATCCAGCGGGTATAGAAGCACTCTTCAACAGCACTCTTTATTAAATTACTAACACAAAGTACGGTGACAGTGGTGTAGTTTCTGATAACAATGAGAGAGGGCTTCAAAACTAACTCACGTTTCCTTTTATAAGCTCATACAGGGCTAAGAAAAAGTAACGGAAAATGATAAGAACTTGTTCATTTTTCATTGACAAATACTGTGAACTGAGATCTACACTACCAATATAAGAGGCTATAACCTATTAAAAATTTATTAACAACGTTGTCCCAGTATCTCGACGTCTGTACCAGAATCCTCGTGCGTTCATACTCCACTGGGACAGCGTTGTTAGAGAGACCATCGAAATTCGCACCAATGACGATCTCATAAACCGTGACTGTGGCTATAATCTTAGCAAGGCTTGGGAACCAGCGATTGGGTTAATCAAGAGTAAATCGAGCAAACGTATAGTTGTGACGACCACGGCGGACAGAGCCTTCACACCGACGTCATCTCAGACGCCGCCGTAATATGTTCCACCGCGCGACCGTGGCGCGGGTCGCGGACGGCGGAGGGAGTGCACCACGGGCGGAGGGTATTGAAATCGGCCGCCGCCGCGACCGAACCCAGTTCCCCCTGAGCAGCCATAGCGTACGGATCTCCGTACCGGGACGTTCACAGGAGCTCAGTCCGTCAGTTCACCTGATGATGGCGACATGTATGATCGACGAAATATTGTGCCCGTTGGACACTGTAGACCGGCAGTACACCCGTGGATATTTTGATTATCAAATACGTCGGGAGAAACTCAAGAATCACATCTGATCTGTTAATTCTGTACGATAATTCATCCATTCATATTGTATAAGTTTGTGTCTTTTTCCTTATGCAGATTTCTGAACAAAGTTGCATCTGTTAGATGAATTTGTAGTTAGAAAGGACATAGGATCGCGCGAATTCTGTTGTGTTAGCCGATGTTACACAGAGGAGCAGGTAATAACTACGTTGGGAGGAATGTACGCATGCAGCCGAGTGGGCGATAAATCTGTGAACAGGCACGAAATGGTTAATTAGTGAATTAAAATGGTGATGAAGTAAGTGAGGGATTATTTCGATGTGAGACTGGTTTGTCTTTGACAGAAAATCGTAATGAAACGATTTGCTGATGACAAAGCAGCATTAGCCGAAATAGAAAAGTGAAAGTAGGGTAACGTAACAAGGACTGCGCAAGGGGAAAGCGATTTTTAAAAAAAGAAACCCATGCTAAAGCGGAAAAATATAAACCTTTAACGCATAGAAAGGTTTTAGGAAAAGCTATGCTTAGGACAGGACTCTGTATGGGTGCGTAAAGTAAGCATGAGGAATACATACGTGAAAGAATTGGAAGAGAATATAAAATAATCATTTAAGAGGTGTAGAAGAGGATTTCCGACCTGTAACACGAGAGACTTCTACAACTCATTTAAAACTAGAAAAAAAAGGACACCAAACACAAACTCTGTGTTTCAGAAAAAAGGTTTAACTGGCACTAAACAACAAAAGGATGGCGAGACATTGGCAAAGTACATCACTGAACTACTGTACTGTGCTGAACTGGCAGAGAGGTACCCAAGGAGTTAAGAGATCAGAAAATATTATAGGTCTAAAGTGGAAGACGCAATGGAGATCGACAGACACTTTATTAAAGAAAACAAAAAAGTCTTGAATAGCACGAAAATACGGAATTGTAGTTGAAGTGTTAAGGGAGCTGGACCGAATACCATCAGGGAAGTAAAAAATAACATGCGACACATATGGGAGACCAAAGTAATACCAAAAGACTGGAAGTGCGCAGCTATACACCCTCTACATCAGAAGGGGTTTATGATCGATATTATCAGCTACCGAGGGATACGTTTACTGTTCATCACACACACAAAATTCTCTCACAGTGACTACTATGTAGGACACAGAACCAACTGAAAAACTAGGTAGGAGAATACCAAGCAGCGTTCAGGCCGGGAAGATCATGTGCTGAACAAATACTCAATTTAAAAACCGTCTTTAGAAATCAAACGATGAGAAACACAGAGACCGTGTGCAGCTTTGTAAATTTCAAGAAGGCATACGACTCTACAAACAGACCACCACATATCGCCCAATTGGGGGATGGGGACTCAGGAGAAGGGAGTGAACATTATTAGACACTAGTAAACACAAACCTGTAATTAAACTCACAGGAGCTATCAGAGTCCTTCTTCATTTGAAGTGAGACTGGGCGATAGTATTTGACGACTGTTGTTCAATATACCATTAGATAAAGTTATCAGAGAACGGGAAAGAGAACTGATGATACCTGGACATTGTAAACCAATCAAGCTGGGAAGGAAAGCCAAAGTTATTGGCTGACTGGTATTCGCTGATGATACTACAATACTCACGGATAACACAGAAACTGAAGTAAAGCAAATCGAGGTCGTGAAACAGAGGCTGAAAAAGATCTCCTTCGAAGAAACAGAATACATATGAAACCAAAAGATGTACCAAAAAAGATTATGAGAAAATACGGTGAGCTCATAAGATTTCACGAATTCAAGTATCCTGAGGAGATGATATAGGCAAATGGGATAGGGTTAGAACCACACTCATAAGATGAATATAGCATTCTTGAAGACAGGAAACATCTACAATATATAATTCCTGTCACGCAGCACGAAAGTGGGAAATTACAACACTATTATCAAGCCAGAAACCTTACGCGCATCAGAAATGTGGGTCAGGGATCGAAAGGGTGAACTAGGAAATATGTAGAAACCAGAGAGAAGAATCAGCAGAAGAACTCTAGCGACCAGTGAGAGTTAAGAAAGATACAGATTGCCGAGTAGACAAGAGGAATTACAGGCATGTAATATACCGCATGACGTGAAGAAACGTCGACTGAAATTTTACGGGCACGACAAGAGAATGCCGGACACTTGACAAACTAAGTACATCATGGAGTACACAGCAAACATTCAGTGCACGAAGTCAGAAAAGCCCTGAAGGATGGTAGCATAACATACAGAAATATACAAGACAGACAAACATTCAGCCACGAAGTACTCATGTGGAAAGAGGGCTAAGAGGTCAAAAAATTCGAGGATGTTCGGTACAAAGGTAGAAAATGCATTATGATAAGATGAAAGAAGTGTGGCGCCAGAGAAAATCTCGTATCAAATTGACACTTCGCGTCCTCTTCTAGCGCCGTATCAGTCAATACCTAAGTAGTCCCACACACAGGGAATGAGTTTGTGGGGGTATGGGAGGCAGATAAAGAATTTAAGCCAGAGCCCTTTATTTCTCAGAATTTCGAACATCTTGCACCACTTTACATTGAGGAAAGCTTTTTCCAGGTCGACAAATCCTATGAAGGTGGCTTGATTTTTCTTTAGTCTTCCTTCCTTCATCAACCGCAACGTCAGAATTACCTCTCTGGTACCTTTACCTTTCCTAAAGCCAAACTGATCGTCATCTGACACCTCCTCAATTTTCTTCTCCATTCTTCTGCATATTATTCTTGTCAGTAACTTGGATGAAAGAACTGTTAAGCCGATTGTACGATAATTCTCGCACTTGTCAGCTCTCACAGTCTTCGGAATTCTGTGGATGATATTTTTCCGAAAGTCAGATGTTATGTCGCGAGACTCACACATTCTACACATCAACTTTAACAGTCGTTTTGTTGCCACTTCTCGCAATAATTTTAAAAATTCCGATGAATTGTTGTCTATCACTTCTGGCTTATTTGATCTTAAGACCTAAAATATTCTCTTAAATTCTGTTTCTAATACTGGATCCCCTATCTCTTCTACTTCGACTCCTGTTACTTCTTCTATCACATAAGACAGATCTTCCCCCTGATACAGGCCTTCAATGTACTCTTTTCACCTATCCGATCTCTTCTCTGCATTTAGCAGCGGAATTTCAGTTACGCTCTTCGGGTGACATCTCTTGCTTATAATTTCACCGAACATTATTTTGACTTTCCTATATGCTGAGTCAGTCCTTCCAACCAACATTTCTTTCTCGAATTCTTCACATTTTTTGCAGCCATTTCGTCTTAGCTTCCCTGCTCTTCCTAATTATTTAATTCCCCAGCAACATGTATTTCTGTATTCCTGACCTAGCGGTTCTAGGCACTTCAGTCTGGAACCGCGTCACCGCTACGGTCGCAGGTTCGAATCCTGCCTCGGGCATGGATGTGTGTGATGTCCTTAGGTTAGTTAGGTTTAAGTAGTTCTAAGTTGTAGGGGACTGATGACCTCAGATGTTAAGTCCCATAGTGCTCAGAGCCATTTGAACCATTTTGTATTCCTGAATTTCCCTGAGCATTTTTTACGTCCTTATTTCATCGATCAAGTAAAGCATTTCTTCTGCTACTCATGGTTTCTTGGCAGTTACCTTCTTTGTACCTATGTTTTTCTTTCCAACTTCTGTGATTGCCCTTTTTAGAAATATCCATTCCTCTTCAGCTGTACTGGCTACTGAGCTATTATTTATTGCTGTATCTATAGCTTTAGAGAACTTCAAGTACATCTCGTCATTCCTTAGAAAATTCTGTATCCCACCTCTTTGCATATTGATTCTTCCTGACTAATCTGTTTAACTTCAACCTATTCTTAATCACTACTACAAAATGATCTGAGCTTATATCTGCTCCTGGGTATGCCTTACAATCTAGTATCTGATCTCGGAATCTCTGTCTGACCATGAAGTAATCCAGTGGAAAACTTCCCGTATCAAATGGTTCAAATGGCTCTGGGCACTATGGGACTTAACTTGTTAGGTCATCAGTCCCCTAGAACTTAGAACTACTTAATCGTAACTAACCTAAGGACATCACACACATCCATGCCCGAGGCAGGATTCGAACCTGCGATCGTAGCGATCGCGCCGTTCCAGACTGTAGCGCCTAGTACCGCTTGGCCACTCCGGCCGGCCTTCCCGTATCACCCGGCCTTTTGCAAGTAAACCTCCTCCTCTTGGGATAATTGAACAGAATATTCACTATTACTGGCTGAGATTTATGGCAGAACTCAATCTTCCTCCTCTCTCATTCTTGTTCCAAACCCACATTCTTTGGTAACCTTTTGTTCTACTCCTTCCCCTACAATTGCATTCCTATCCCACATGACCATTAGATTTTCGTCTCCCCTTACTTATCGTATTACCCTTTCCATATCCTCATATACTTCCTCTATCTCTTCATCTTCCGCTTGCGACATCGGCATGTATACCTGAACTATCGTTGTCGTTGTAGGTTTACTGTCGATTCTGATAAGAACAAACATATCGCTGAACTGTTCGAAGAAACATACTATCTCCCCCACCGTCCTCCGTTATTCAATTTTCTGCTGCTGCTGATATTACTCTATACTCATCTGACCAGAAATCGTTGTCTTCTTTCCATTTCACTTTACTGAGCCCTACTACGTCTAGATTGAGACTTTGCATTTTCCTTTTCAGATTTTGTAGCTTCTCTACCACACTCAGACTTCTGACACTCTACGCCCAGACTCGTAGAACGTTACCCTTTCGTTGGTTATTAAATCTTTTCCTCATGGTCACCTCCCCCTTGGCTGTCCCCTCCCGGAGGTAGTAATGGGGGACTCCCTATGAAGTGCCAAATGTGTATCGACTTTGATAATATAGCTGTTAACAACAACAACAACAACAACAATAATAATAATAATAATAATAAAAATAATAAATACTATTAGTGTAGGACAGCTTCTTCAAGAATCAAAGCCATTATCTCGAGAACACGCAAAATTTTTCTTAGAGATATCGTACGTCACATCTTCGAATAACGGTCAACGGCTCGAAGTTGCTTCCTTCCAACATTGCGAATAACTGATCCGGAATGGTTACCGCTGTTCTCCGTTCTGAGAATATTTGAAAAATTTTTGAAAATATCTGGTAAGGCCTTATGGGACCAAACTGCTGAAGTCATCGGCCCGTAAGCTTACGCACTACTTAATTTAATTTTAAACTAACTTACGCTAAGGACAACACAAACACCCATGCCCGAGGGAGGACTCGTGCCTCCGACGGCGGGAGCCGCGCGGACCGTGAGAATACGCCCAAGACCACGTGGCTACCCCGAGCGGCTGAGAATATGTGATTAGGGCAGGAAGATGGCCAATGGTGTTGGCGACTGGGGATACCTAAGGAGGGGGGGGGGGCTGTACTAATGAAAGGCACCTTGAAAATGTCTCCCGCAAAATGCGCCAGCCATCTGTGTAGGATAGTACCACTCTTCGGATAAAATGGATTACATGTATCGTGGCAAACAAAGGGCAAAAGCCGTGTATGATGGTGGACTGAACTTGCGAGGGTGATTAATTCCTGTGATCGTGTTCTAGTATTAGTTCTCGATCATGATATCTACCGCACTGGAAGCCTACATAGTTTTCTAAGAGGCCCAAAATAAACTACGATTGCACCTTATGACATGCGCTATCATAACAGAAATTAAAAAGCTGACCTCATGAGACATAGCGATACATATCGCCGACAGAAAATCTGTTAGATTCTATCTTGCCACAGTCAATGATCAGTGCTCTAAAGAACACTTTCTCAGACTGCCACCGTCATATGTAACAAGTCAGTCGAGCAGGTCGTCAAGCTAAGCTGCGCACTTATACTTTGCAACCAGCGAGTATTATACACTCCTAGAGAACTGATTGCTATGAGACTGTGCATAGTCTTTTGTAACGCACTATGTATTTTGTTTAACATTTAAAGTAACTTCTGAAACACACAAAATGACGAAACGCTCAGAATTACGATTTTCTATGATAAATAGCTTTCCGATGTTTTATTGTGTTTTGTGAGTGAGAGGGGGAATCTGATAGTACTACCTCGCTGTGAGTTACATGGAGAGGCAAGGGATGCAGCGGTATTTTAGTAAGGCAATGTTTACTTTGGTCCATGAGAAGGCAGAGATGGGGCTATTTTTTATTTGATTTTTGGAATTTATTAATTTGGGTTTTTGTGTTAACTGATTTCGGGAGGGAGACTAGATTAGGATTTAACGTGCTGTCGACGTTTAAGTAATTAGAGACGGAACCACGTCCTGTTGACATTTTGGTCATTAGAGATGGAGCAAACGTTGACAATGTTTCAAGGAGCGGGAAGGAAATCTGCCGTGCTCTTTAAAAGGAACCTGTATAGGAAAATCTGGGAAAACCTGAATCTGGGTGGCCGGATGTGAATTTGAACCGACGTCCTCACGAATGCGACTCCAGTGTGCTAACCACTGTGCCACCTCTCTCGGTAACTGATTTCTGAACTGAAGTTAGTCAAAAAAGGGAGATTACTGGTATTTTTAGGAGTTGAAATAGGACACTGATAGGCTGTTCCCTGGGAGCACTTGCCCAGCACTTGCGACAAGTGGTCGTCTCTAAACATGTTTTATTAACATCGTATTAAGTTTGTAGTGTGGGGAATGGGATTAATTTCTAAATGATTGTGCTTAGGTGTCGATTACGTTTATGGAAACATCGAGTCATTTTTTATGAGAACTGAACCAGTCTTCTGAAGGCTACAAATTCAGCGTGGCGTGCAAGACAGTCATAATCGAGAACGTTCATAATCCTAAAGTGCGTTGAACTGCATAGTACTTGAGTGTGTATTTGTAAACGTTAAACATCTCTTGTATTTACAAACTGATTATTAAGTGATAAAAGGAGTTGTACTTTGAATAATAGCTATAGAGTTCAAAACTTACGCTGATTTCGAGAGAGATGGCGCTGTAAGTGTGAAAGCTTTGGTTCAAACTGCGTTTTTATTTCTGGAACTGTGTATTAGGATAGACTTTATTGCAGAATTTGTGTGCACAAAGTGATAACACGGCATAAATATTTTATTCAAGAATTTTTGTAATTTAGCAGTTACAGCTAGACCTAATAGAATGAACTCTTTTTACAGTGATGAGGTGGCAGTTCCATGTACCTTAGTGTGCAGTGTAGTGTGGCTAGTTTTCTCTAAGCCTTTCTTGGCTGAAATACGTTATAAATCGCTTCATGGCAAGCCCCGCCTCTGTAGAGCTAATGTGAGTTTAATATATGGAAATCGGTGGACGAGGCCGTGGTACCGTACTGACGTAGTCACAGTTTAAATGCACAAATTCCCTGTAAACTAGGGTAATATAATGCATCTAACGCAGATGTATTATGGGATACTGAGGTTTAATAAAATCTTGTTATTTACCCACCTAGTTCTTCTACTGAGGATACCGTTACGTATTGTGATATTCACATTGCATAAAATCATGGGTCTTTCGGCTTTTATTTCTGCCGGCTTACTACTTTCGGAACTAAAACTGTCACTCAATCAGTTAACTTTTCGTGGCAGCTGCCTACCCCTTAATAAGTGACTGAAAATATGCACAAGAGTATGCAGTATCATGTCCCAAAGCCTTTGGCAGAAATTCATTGTATGTTTTTTCGTTCCGGCGGCTTTGGGTTTGGGCCTGCAATCTAACGTCCTGTGCCGGAGCAGTCTGTAGCATACAGTACAACGTGTCACTCGCCTTTAGTTGACTTCTTCTGCAGGATACGCACTTTTCCTGAAACTAGGTACAAGCAATGCAAAGTTTTAAACATGGCTGCACGTTCAGAGACCGTTTCTAGGTTACAATTGAAGGAAATGAGCCCTCGATCACTATTTTTAGACTAAAAGCTTAGTACCAGCAATGGTTTTTCGACTGGAAAACTATAATCGAAACCAGTCGTACTACTTGTGTAGCTACAAATTTGTTTTGTTTCAGGTCTCGCTAACTACTAAAAGAGCGAAATAAGAAAATCAGCTTACAGCTTCAAAGCTAATCTGACTATAGACAAGGTTTGTTTGTGGCTCGCATCCTCGACCAATACTCAACGAAAGTTCACTTTGAACTATCAGTTCTCCTTTACCCTTTACCGTTGCACAGTACGACAAGGGGAGTTAGTTATTCGAAATTAATCACATTTTAGAGACAAAATCCAGAATATGCAAAATAGTCATTTACGTTGGTCCGTTAATATTTTTCTACACTCTACGATCTTTTAAATCTCACGGGTACTCGAAATTAAATATCCTGCGTTTTCCCTTCTGCAGCCATTGCTTTATCAAGGCATTTAGGCCAACTGAATCACGTAATAAGTTCCAAATAAACAAATAAACACAAACTGACCCCTCCTTAAACTACTGAATTAATAAAATACTTTGCTTGTTTCTCCAATAAAGTAAATTGTCATCTTGCAGTACAAAAAGTTTCACTACATATGCAACTAATTCACACGATATAGATACATGTTCCCATGCCATCACAATCTTTTACCTACATTTCCGATTGTTCAAATGTCACATACAAACCACACTTGTTCTTTCATTCAGTGAAACAGTAAAGCAAATGAGATTGACATTATTAATTAAGTATAACATATTGTAAACGAAAACATAAGAATATTTACGAAAATTATTTTGCAGAAAAATGGTTTTCTCTGTTACTGACCTTTCAGTAACATATTTAACCATGTGCATCTCTCAGAAAATTACTAATTCGTGGAAGTTCTAAAATCTGTGTTTTAAGAAATTTGCGAATGTCCGAAAGCGTTGTAGAAACTATGCAGAAATTAACATTGTTTTGTTCCACCGAATGTGTGGCAAAGGCGTCACTTAACTTATAATAGTATATTTAATATCTCATCGCCTGTAAAGTGGTGACACCTGTAGGCTGGAGTTGCAAGCAGGCTCACGAGAGACAACATCCCTCATTAGAATTAAATATTAATACCCTCAGCTGCTGACGGGCGTTGATATATATCATCGGGGACTCGAACCCGGGATCTCCTGCTTACAGGGCCGACGCCCTATCCATCTGAGCCACCGAGGGCACAGAGGATGGTGCGACTGCAGGGACTATCTCGCGCACGCCTCCCGCGGGATCCACATTCTCACCTTATATGTCCACACTACATTTCCGGCCGAAGTGGCCGAGTGGTTCTACGCGCTTTAGTCAGGAACCGCGCGACCGCTACGGTCGCAGGTTCGAATCCTGCCTGGGGAATGGATGTGTGTGGTCTCCTTAGGTTAGTTAGGTTTAAGTAGTTCTGAGTTTTTGGGGACTGATGACCTCACATGTTAAGTCCCATAGTGCTCAGAGCCATTTGAACCATCTGAACACACTACATTCGTAGTGTCCCTACCCAACACACTCATTGCTCGTGGAAGATATTCTTACCAAGTCCCGTAAGAGTTTGGGTAGGATGTGTGCATCTGCACGGAAGAAGGTCATGGCCGGTATTGCCAGAACTATATACTTATATGGATATGGTGTCTGTCCGAAAGAACAGACACCATATCCATATAACATCCGTCATGATTAACGCATGTCTCTTAGCTCGAATGCAGCCAAATTCTAGTTCTGTCTGGACGATGTATGGTGCTAGGCCATGGTCCTCCCTGCTGAAATATTCCATAAAAAAAGTTTTGGTGTTGCATTATTTGTTGATGACTTTCGTTGCACCGCGTCCAATCACTCACTTTCGTGCCAATATTACCGCTGGATGTACATAATGATTGAAAATGGTGTTGTGTCTTCCGTAGAGCGAGGTGCCAATGCGAAGGTGGTGCCTCACGACGGAAACGTAGTCGCTGCCAGCAGCAACGGCGATAAAAAGACTGTGTCGTACACACGTCGAGAACAGTTTCCACACGCCACCGTATCAGTTCGCTCACATACGTCTGAGCGCAGTGGCACTTCATGGGCAGAGTTCACTGCGAGAAGAGACCAGGATCTTCTTCTGCATCAAGTGATGCATTAATGACATTGAAAGTAATAAACACTCAAGGTATTCCTGTGAACATGGGGTGTTACAAAGTTCAGTATTTCATCTTGATTAAGTATTAGTGATCTGATGCTTTGTATGTTATAGTATCGTTTCGGCCACTCCAGGTGTGAAGCCGAAAACTCACCACTCTATCAACGAATGTTATTTAGTCCGGTACAGCAAAACCGTGTGGTATATGTTCCTGGATTTCATATTGCCCTTATAATACCTTGGACATCCACAATGCGGAAGATCAATCACTCCTTAGGTCCTCTATGTTTCTGAAAAGGCCCAGTGAAAGGGAACTTGCATTTGCCTAGCTCTTAATTCGATGCTAGACATCAACACTCACAATTCATTGTCGGAAGAGTCCATTTGGAAAGTTCAATCTAACGATATGTCGCCTGTTGTTTGTCTCCACGATGCAGAATGAGAATACTTACTCACAGAATTGCGACAACCTCCCCGCCCAGCTCTGCGCTACAAACTGACTGCGGGGACGTCTCATGTGAGGCGCAGTTGCCGCAAGCCACCTGTTACAGAAGCATTATGCAGTTTCATCAGACCCCGGGCAAATAAAAAACCCGATAACTTTAACTTCCACCAGGCACTTTTGCATCACGTTGTGTTGGCAGTTCCTGCAGATAGTGGGACTTAGGATTCCGCCAGGTCAAGCTCAATCACCGCCGTTCAGTTGTAATGTTTTATGTGAAACCTATACTTGAGCTTAAGATCCTCCTTGGCCAGCTTAACAATATGTCTATGCTCTGGGGTCTAGTTACTTGGGAGCGGTGAGTTACTGTCTGGCGTAGAGCACGGCCCTTCTAATGCATCGTTTACATATTCACATGATAGTTATGGTACTGAAACTAACTTGTTAAGCGGCTGAACCCCAGGATGATGAGTATGAAAGAGTGGTCCGTCGTCAACTGGCTGTCTTCCTCAATGCTGAGGAGGACCCAGAAGCGGAACCAACAGTTTTTGTCCCTGAAGACGTGGCAAAAGTAATTAGGTCCCTCCCCTCCAAAAAGGCGCCAGGACATGACAATGTCACCAACCAGTTGGTCAAAAACCTCCCACCCACGGCGATCGAACACCTCGCGAACATCTTCAACGAGATTACTCGTACCCGCGAGTTCCCAGCTTGGTGGAAACACGCGGAAGTGGTCACAATACACAAACCAGGGAAAGACCCTCTATTCCCGCAGCACTACAGGCCGATTAGCCTCTTGCCAACTCTCAGCCAGATCTATGAGCGCCTCCTGCTAAGACCCATACTAGAACATATTACCAGAGAGCAAATTCTGCCGGATTTCCAATTCGGATTCCGGCAGAACCACTCTGCCCCACAACAGATCATTAGAGTGGTTGAAGCAGCCACAGAGGGCTTCAACCACAGAGGCTACTGCGGGATAGTGCTACTAGACGTAGCCAAAGCCTTAGACTCAGTATGGCATAGAGGGCTACTCTACAAGTTGTACACTCAAGGGTTCCCCGGGAGCATAGTTAAGCAGATCAAAAGCTATCTCTCGAACAGAACTTTCTCTGTCCAAGTAGAAACAGCCACCTCCACCAAGAGGCGTATTCGTGCTGGGGTGCCACAGGGATCGGTCCTGGGGCCCGTTTTGTACAGTCTGTACACTGTGGACACACCAACGGCCCCCCTGGTGCACACCGCTCAGTACGCTGACGATACAGCCTTCTACACAAGAAACGCGAACAAGGACCTGGTCATCCGTAGACTACAAAGGGTTTTAGATGACACAGAAGCTTGGGCCCGTCGCTGGCGAATCACCATCAACTCCGAAAAGACGCAGGCGATGCTGATTACCCGTAGGCTCGGAAGGCGCGAACCTCCTCAACGCCCCCCCCCCCCCCCCCACCTTCACCTAAACGGAACCCAACTCCCCTGGCGCAGAACCGCCAAGTATCTTGGCGTAGCCTTGGACTCTCGTCTTACGTGGAAACCCCACATAGACGAGGTCCATAGGAAGGTCTGCGCCAGAATGTCCATCCTGTACCCAATCCTCAACACATCCAGCTCCCTTTCCTGCTCAGTAGGAGTGAACGTATACCAGGCCCTGATCCGGCCAGCCATGGAATACGCGTGTCCTGTCTGGGGATACGCGGCGAAGCAGCACCTGGACAAACTCCAGAGGCTGCAGAACCGCGCCCTCAGGAGGGCACTGCGTTTACCTCTTGGATTCCCCATTGACGATTTGCATGCCGCTGCGGAAATCCCACTCCTGAGAGAGCGTTTTCAAGACCTGGCAAGAACCTTCTATGAAGGTACTTCCAGGTAGGGAAACGCCCTCATCCACTCCCTAGGTCGGTATGACATGTCCCGCGATAAACACAATAGCCCCATGACGATCTTCGACGACTAAGTCGAAGAGAAAAATCCCAATATTCATTCCCAAATCCTGCTCCTACCCAAATTACTACAATTATCTCGCCAAACCTCAGGCAAGTACCAGACTCACACAGAACAATCATCACATTTCACAGACACCAAGAAAGTACAGAAATAATCACACACACAAGTACACAGGGGAGTAAATGCCGAAAGGCTACAAACTCCCCCTCACACTTCCCCAAAGAGGGGAAAGTATCAGATGAAAGCAGCGTAGTATCGTGGAAAGATAAACAGCAGTCTCCAATAGCGACGATCCGATCGCTGTTAAGTTCCGACGCATGAAGGCAGATATTCCTTCTCTCACGAGGTATAACACGGTCTTCCGACTAGCAATTAATATTGAAATGCAGCTTCGGAATAAGAAACCCGCTCTGTACAATTTCTGGTTATACAGAATTAAGATGGCGTTTCTGGAACATACTTGTGTGGCTGTGCAGCTAATCATTTTCATATCGAAGCAAGTAGAACATTTCATGCCATTTTGACGATTATTTTTAACAGCCAGTAGCCTATATGCGGCAACTTCCTGCTACACCGGTTATCTAAGACATTCTGAGAAATCGAAACAGGTCCGAGGACAGCAATATTTTCCATTCTGCTGTCACATGACCAGGTATTATTCCTTCGCTGTTGCTTATCTTTAACAAGAACTGGTGTAACTTATAGCACCTTCATAACGAAGTGCGACCTTTCCTTGGTGTTGACTCCCTCCCTATTATTTTCAAGGCCCCACCTCTAGTACAAGGCCTTACAGTATGGCAACATATTACAGTTCCACTGCCACATCAAGCATTACAGCTCTTTCTCTCTGCAACCTAATTGAAATAAAATGAGAAAAAATTTACAGCGTAGCACGTATATGATATTGACACAAAGGACTCCAGATGTTATGAGATGCGAAACTGTGATGATTGTTTCCTAGAGGCGGTCCCGAACAGGAACTGAGAAATACGGTGGCATTTCTTTGTAAATGCTTATTCTCACATCATCTGCGAATTACGCCCGTACCTCTAGCATAAATGTCAGATACATGTGGTAACTTTGGCGGAGAAGAAAGATTTACGTCCCCACAAAACCGTCAACCATTCGTGTAGGTTCATACAACGGCTTCTTAGGTATGCTAAAGATGACAGAAACGTGTGGCAAAAATCTTCAATGGATATGGAAGTCCGTGGGTGAGAGTAAGTCGGACTGGATACTGGAGAACGTCTACACAAAGGTGCGCGGAATGGCAGCGGAAGCTCACAAGTGGTGCAAAACCTTCCGAGTTCGTAAGCACAAACCTCTCAAGGCAATATGGTATTTTTCATGTATCTGATTTCCTGTATGCCCACATGGCACCACCCTTCCGACACACGTCGTGCCAACGTGGTCTTGCATTTACAACATCCACCCCCCCTCCCCCCCACCCCATCCACATACTCCTTCCTGTGGAGTGGATTAATCACTGGGCCAACAGATGAGGGACAGAAGGTGCGAGATAAAGGCTGTACAATGAACGAGGAAGAACAGTGCAAAGAAGTTACATGAGCTCCTGTCGAGTGCGCAGACCAATGTGAGCGTAGTCATGAAAAAGGAAAAGTTCGTTTGCATTTTCGTGGCGACGAGGGCACTAAAGTCCAACACTGCGGGAGTTACAGCTGTGTACGGCCAGCCGGCACGTGGGAGATGTTTGAGAGATCTTCTAGCGCTGATGTCAGATACCTCGCCCAGCGACTCACTGTGCTTTTGTTCATATTCACGTCTCCGTAGGTACTCTGCTACCACCTGTTAATATATGCGATGCTCTTGTTTTCTACCAAATCTGCTTGGAACGCACATCCGTTACAGACGCCATTTTGAAGGCTACCGCCACCTTTCAGCGCTTCATGGAACTATAGGGGCTGAAGCGGAAATATTCCACAATGTACCACAAGAAATTCCGCATTTTGCAACCGAAACTGGCAGAGAAAAAGGTGAAATGCGTTACTTATTGAACGCCCATCATAAATTAAGCTAAGCGATGTAGGTAGCTACATTTATGTCAAATACAGTGACCCGAGAACAGGTATTCAAATTCCCTACTGATCACCGAATTAGACTTACCAGACGAACTATTACTCATTTCCTTAAAACAGTATAATGGACGCAGTGGTGCGCAGTAGATTACGTAGAACCTTCCCCAGTAAGATGGCGCGACGTGCACGCATGACAGAATGGCAGAGTGGTACACAATTTTAGAATTGCCCTTCACCATATTGCGAATAAAACTGTCAGATAATTTGGTATATCAACGCGGACCATCCAATAAGTCTACAGGGAGTGATGTATCATTTGTAGTTACGAAAATAGTTTAAGTACAGCGTATTATCATCCAAGATTCTATGCAATTTTTTATATTACAGAAACTTACGATACCTCCTTACTTTTCGGTGTGGTTATATCTGTTTTGAGATATAGAGAGTCTGATTCACGATTTTGGATTACTTTCATTATTGTATTATTACACAGCTACGAAGTTACATACAAAATTGTGACCGAAAGTCGCAGTGGCGATTTGGAGGTATTTTTCGTACCATCTCTTGCACCGGCTCTTTGAGGTTACAGTGAACATGATTACGTTGTTTATTACATACATTACATACATAAAGTGAGATGAGTTAAATACATCAGTGTACTATGTTATGACGTCAGTCTTCCTTATAAATACCACAAAAAACCCAAAACACAACTTCGTTTCCAAGTCTATTTGAAAAAGTCAAAACTCTATCATTTATGAAAAAATGTTAATTTTTGGTAAATGCACTAACATATAATGCGATGGTTTTATGACATAACTCAAGATTCGTGCCGGCCGGTGTGGCCGAGTAGTTCTAGGCGCTACAGTCTGGAACCGCGCGAACGCTACGGTCGCAGCTTCGAATCTTGCCTTGGGCATGGATGTGTGTGATGTCCTTAGGTTAGTTAGGTTTAAGTAGTTCTAAGTTCTATGGGACTGATGACCTCAGATGTCAAGTCCCATAGTACTCAGGGCCATTTGAACCATTTTTCAATGTTCGTAATTTCCCAAAACAACTAAATTTCTAGTTTCGTGAATATCTTTTACCTCCATATTAATAATAGAAGTATATTCATGTGTGAAAGACATTAATTAACATGGGTTCGTGTAACCTGTACTTTGAATCACAAGAAGTTGTGGAAGCGACAAGTACGTTGCCTGTTTCATTGACACTGTAAATTGGCGCCAAAACCACCAAGAGTTCCCTATTACAGTCGAGTTGATCCGTAACAGCTGGCACTGCTGTTGCCAGCTTTCACTGGAAAGTAGGAACGGCTGTAGGCTGAAACAATAGAAAGTTCCGGCAACATTGAGTCGTTGCCATAGACGCGTTCACGTAATCGCGTTACGTGATTTGTTGAGGTAATGTAGCCGCACCCAGCCCACGGCCAATGTCAGGAAGCTTCTTAAACTGAAGGTTGTGCAAATCTGCTGTGCACTCGCTTTTCTCATACGAGTGTGGTATAACGAAGAGTTATCACGCACTAAGTTTTCGTTACGAAAAATGAAACCTCATTTCACGACGATTAGACGATATGGAAACCAAAAGTGGATGGATGAGAATTAAAGCTTTGCATCGCAGTGTCATAGGGAAAACAGCCTGAGACGATTATACATTTTCATTAAGATTATCATCGAAACAAATACCTTTAACACAACGCCAACTACAAGCTAAGTGAAAGATCTATTTGCATTTCAAAGTATTCCTTTCAACTGCTTAGTAAAACTACTGCTATAGTAGTGGTAGACATTGAAAGTAATTTGGATGTACTTCAGCACAGTGTTAAGGAGTACTCTTATAAGTGGTCCTGAAAGTATTGACACATTATCAAAGACACTAGGTTTCAAATCTCACAGTGATCTTTACTGTCAACGACTACAAGTTTGGCTCATCGTTTGCGAGCGAAACTTGCAACGGAAACCGCATGCAGTAGATAGGTGGAGTCGTGTACCTCGCAAAAGGCCGTTGCTTGCATCAGTATGTTTTTTATAAATCAAGCAAGACAAACTGGACAGTATCTGAAGGGAGTAACGAGTTATGATCGGACGATGACGCAAGGTGTCTAGTGGACCGACTGCCCAATGACTACTGAAACCCGCAGTGCGTTGAGAGCCAAGTTCTGGCCGGAAGTGGTTCAGTAGTGATTTGGGGCTGTTTTTTGTACCATCACTTTCACCAGCTCACTGAGGGTACCACGAACATCATCACCTTGTTTATTTCAACATTCTCAGTGACCCTCTGCCGCCCTTCGTTCTACAATTTCATACTAAGTGTCTGGTGGATACTGTCATTCCCTTCAAGTACGAGACGCTCTAGAAACGGAGAGGCTAAAGAAACGTGTTTTTCTACCCGCAAGTATAACTGCTACTTGGCAGCATACTGCATACGTTCGGCAACGTAGTGGCCATCCTTTTACTTTCACGAATTATTCAACTACGTTCTGTTGATATTTTCATTTCGATTGAATGTTACCAATGATTGTCACTTAATGATTGACACAGTGAATTATGTCATACTTCTGAAGATCTTTCTACCTAAGAGCTACAATTAAACCTATCTTTGACAAGAAGTCTACACCTGAGTTCGCATAAGTTGCTGGTTTGACTAACAATCAGGCAACCTATGGCACCTCGAATGGCCTGTAATATCACATGTTTTTAATCTCGTAAAAATTATCTGGGTCTCCATGGAACAGTGGGTTAAAGTTAAAGTAACTTACTCAACTTCCACTAAATTCGGTAGCTATTTGGGATCTAATGGGTTGTCTCAGATGGATATATGGTACACCGGAAGAAATTTTTACCCTTCTTGGCCGAATTGAGGTCATTACGAAGACCAACAACAATATTTCAAATTGAGTCCACCTTGATGCAGAAAATCTTGTTATTTTGCGGTGAACACATAGTGCGTAGTGGGGCGATCACTCTGTTATAGAAATAATTCAAAAGCCAAGATCGCTTAAATACGTCCGCAGCTCGGGGTCGTGCGGTAGCGTTCTCGCTTCCCACGCCCGGGTTCGATTCCCGGCGGGGTCAGTGATTTTCTCTTCCTCGTGATGACTGGGTGTTGTGTGATGTCCTTAGGTTAGTTAGGTTTGAGTAGTTCTAAGTTCTAGGGGACTGATGACCATAAATGTTGAGTCACATAGTGCTCAGAGCCATTTGAACCATTTATTTTCGCTTAAATACTGTTTACTGGATAACCGGTTTCAACACACTAAAAGTGCCGTTATCGGATCTGTGAAGATATGACATGACAGGTTTGAGGGAGGGCTTACGTGAGTTACACTATATATATTACTATTAGTACAGTGCCACATACCTGAATGTAGATTAACATTCATAAACCATTTGGATAGAACGATACATGAGGCAAACCAGCTGATATGAAACCACTGTCACAAAAACAAAAAAACAAAAAGCAACTGCTCTCATGGTCATTCTTTTCCATAATATACATAAAACCGAAGTCACATGATAACACTATTTGGTACATGACCGCTGCTCGACTAACAACGTTCGGCATCACACTGTCCTATTCCGCGCAGGTGCACCTGCTGCAATTCTGGTGGCTCACAACCGGTCACTAGATAGTGTTGTCCAAACAGTGCACACACAGTTCCACAGTATAACCATTCATTACTACTACAAAACAACTTTACTATTAATGCTAATTAAATACCAATGCAAAGAACACTTTCGCATACACTTACTGTGAATGCTCTACATGCTACGCATACCATATCTACTATATATTCTATAAAGTACGCCAATTATAGAGTAAAAACATCTGAAGGAAAGGCATTATCCATATTAGCGCCATACAGAACTACATTGTAATTTACCTGTATTCATGTACGGAAGTCAGGAATTTACACATAGTAAGCTGTTCATAACACACCTTAGATACAATGGGACGAGTGATAAAAACCTATATGCTGGGCTTTACCTGTCTGGGCACTGCGGTGTTAGGTATTGTAACAGTAAAAAAGTACTAGCGTGCTGTAAAAGGCTCACCGTCTGTACACTCATTATGAACGTAGTACGGACCGACTATGAAAACCTGCATAGGCACATGAAATGAAGGAAGGCCAGGTGAGAAACAAACCGAGGGGGCCCGGGAACAGGGGCGAAAAACAGATATGAGCACCCAGATGCACAGCCACTACACCTGCGCTCCCACCGGCATGGAACTCGTTCCGTTCATTTAACTCACCAAACGGGAAGTAATGGAATACCATCTTACTACGATACCGAGAAAACCCCATTCTGGCCGGCCATACAAAAATATATCTGTAGAATATAGAAACGTGACGCAGACACATTTGGCGGCGAAAGGTAATCATCAAGCAGAGATTCACTGGCGAGGCTAACCGACTACAAGTCAGGCCTCATAACAAGCATTTCCGATAACATGGCAGGCAACGCCCTGCTAAAGACATGACCAATAAATGGCATTAGCAGTATTCTATAGGTGGTTTTCCGAGCACAACAGGTACACAACACCCAACACAGTGTGTGAATAGGACGCACACGATCTCTAGAGCACTGCATCAAATATGTTAAAAAAATGCTTTATGCAATATTTTCATACCTTGTTGCATATTAGGAATGTTATGGTTCTAGTCCCGCAGATGGTCACCCAAAGTAGACTTACTTTGGACACTACTGTGCCCACGAAAGAACACTAAAACGATCTCCCTGTTTGCCCCACATAAAAGTTTTCACACCCGCCACATTGTAATCTGTATACCCGTGTGTTTCTAAATTTATCGATGCTGGCTTCAATCGTGCGCCTAAGTTGGAAGCGCAAACTATCTTCCGTGCTAAATGCCAGGACCACGGCGGACTTACGAAACTATCGGTCTATTTTGTCAGACAACGGGCCTTGATATGTCATTGGAACACACTTTTTACCCCTATTATTGTTAGATGGCCTTTCCTTCTTATCCTTACCTTTTTTAATTTTTGTATACAACCTGTCCACCATGGCCGCATCATAACCATTGCTACAGGCTATATGCTTGAGAACATATATCTCTTGCCTAACGCTGCTCCGTTGCAACGACAGCTTTAAGAGGCTATGTATCATTGAGCAAACATAGTTTTTATACTTAGATGGATGGTTGGAATGCGCATGAATAACAAGGACTGTAGCAACTGGTTTCCTGTAAATGCTAAATGTATGACGGCCGGCTGCTTTAGTAATAGTGAGGTCTAAGTAGTTAATACTACATCACTTTCAACTTCCACTCTAAATATGATCTGCTTATGCATAGCATTCAGCGCATTTAAATAATCATTGATGTCTTTTCTATCCCCGATCACGAGGGTATGAGGTAATATACTAATAGTAATGTACATAGTGTAACTCATGTACGCCCTCCCTCAAACCTGTCATGTTATATCTTCACACATCCGATGATGGCACCTTAAGTGTGTTGAAACTGGTTATCTAGTAAACACTATTTAAGCGATCTTGGCATCTGAACTACACTCCTAGAAATGGAAAAAAGAACACATTGACACCGGTGTGTCAGACCCACCATACTTGCTCCGGACACTGCGAGAGGGCTGTACAAGCAATGATCACACGCACGGCACAGCGGACACACCAGGAACCGCGGTGTTGGCCGTCAAATGGCGCTAGCTGCGCAGCATTTGTGCACCGCCGCCGTTAGTGTCAGCCAGTTTGCCGTGGCATACGGAGCTCCATCGCAGTCTTTAACACTGGTAGCATGCCGCGACAGCGTGGACGTGAACCGTATGTGCAGTTGACGGACTTTGAGCGAGGGCGTATAGTGGGCATGCGGGAGGCCGGGTGGACGTACCGCCGAATTGCTCAACACGTGGGGCGTGAGGTCTCCACAGTACATCGATGTTGTCGCCAGTGGTCGGCGGAAGGTGCACGTGCCCGTCGACCTGGGACCGGACCGCAGCGACGCACGGATGCACGCCAAGACCGTAGGATCCTACGCAGTGCCGTAGGGGACCGCACCGCCACTTCCCAGCAAATTAGGGACACTGATGCTCCTGGGGTATCGGCGAGGACCATTCGCAACCGTCTCCATGAAGCTGGGCTACGGTCCCGCACACCGTCAGGCCGTCTTCCGCTCACGCCCCAACATCGTGCAGCCCGCCTCCAGTGGTGTCGCGACAGGCGTGAATGGAGGGACGAATGGAGACGTGTCGTCTTCAGCGATGAGAGTCGCTTCTGCCTTGGTGCCAATGATGGTCGTATGCGTGTTTGGCGCCGTGCAGGTGAGCGCCACAATCAGGACTGCATACGACCGAGGCACACAGGGCCAACACCCGGCATCATGGTGTGGGGAGCGATCTCCTACACTGGCCGTACACCACTGGTGATCGTCGAGGGGACACTGAATAGTGCACTGTACATCCAAACCGTCATCGAACCCATCGTTCTACCATTCCTAGACCGGCAAGGGAACTTGCTGTTCCAACAGGACAATGCACGTCCGCATGTATCCTGTGCCTCCCAACGTGCTCTAGAAGGTGTAAGTCAACTACCCTGGCCAGCAAGATCTCCGGATCTGTCCCCCATTGAGCATGTTTGGGACTGGATGAAGCGTCATCTCACGCGGTCTGCACGTCCAGCACGAACGCTGGTCCAACTGAGGCGCCAGGTGGAAATGGAATGGCAAGCCGATCCACAGGACTACATCCAGCATCTCTACGATCGTCTCCATGGGAGAATAGCAGCCTGCATTGCTGCGAAAGGTGGATATACACTGTACTAGTGCCGACATTGTGCATGCTCTGTTGCCTGTGTCTATGTGCCTGTGGTTCTGTCAGTGTGATCATGTGATGTATCTGACCCCAGGAATGTGTCAATAAAGTTTCCCCTTCCTGGGACAATGAATTCACGGTGTTCTTATTTCAATTTCCAGGAGTGTATTTCTACAACCTTGTAATTTGTTTACTTGTTTATTTTCACAAACTAGTTTCGGCGACAAATTTCACTATCACGCGAACAGCAAGATGTAATATTCTTGATCATAAACGAAGTTTTATTTTCCTGTGTATAGCATCACTACATACCATCCCAGGACCTAGCAGATGACATGATCTTCGCTGAGAAAAACGGTAACGGAAAAATAGTACAGAAAATATGTCGCAAACAGCGGCAATAATTCACAAAAACATGCTATAACATAGAATAAAAAAGATTTGAAAAAAAAGGAACACTTAGGATGGTGATACTTCTCGCTGAAACTAGCTTGGGAAAATTAATAAAGTAAAAGAAGAACAAGGTGTTTGGCATCAAGGTGGACTCAGTTTCTAGTATTGTTGTTTTCTGTATAAACACGGACCAAATGGAAGAGTTCCAAAATAAAGTTATTGTCATTATGTAGGCTAGACACTCTGTTACACGTTATTAGCAGGTTGGCTCCTGGGGGCTGTGATGTGACTGGTCAGTGCTGTTATTTTTGCCATGTGTTGGAGAAATCGATACTCGTGGTAAGTTGATAATATGATGTAACAGAATCAAAACCTTAAAGCTGCATTTATTTGTAAATCTGATAACACAAGTTAATCTTATAGTGTACAAATGTATATAAAAGAAAATCAGTTTCCCCATGTGTGAAATATCGCTTGAGGATGGCTTGGCCGATTTGGTTGATTTTTGTTGTTGTTGTATTCGTTATTGTCAGGAAAAGGTTTGTATAACAGAAAAATTTGGGGAAGTCTAACACCAAATTCTGAAATTAACATCAGTTTCCGGATCTATGAATTAACATCAGGTAAGATAAGCTCGATAGATTTGTTTGATGTTTGTTTTTGATGCATTCATAACTATCAGGACAAGGTTTGTATGAAAGAAAATTTTGAGAAAATCTTATGGAAAAGTCGGAATTTAACATCAGTTGCCGCATGTATGGAATATCGTTAGTTAACTACGGCTCGATGGATTTGGTTGGTTTTTGTTTTTGAAATTTTCTGTGTGTCAATAATTGTAGATGGTAATGCTATTTTCGGAATGAAAAAGTAAATAAAAACTTATTGCCATCGGTGTGATGGTTCAGCTGTCACATGTTTCCATAACGAAAAAATCAAGAGTTGTTACCGAAAATCTCGAAATGTCTTTGACCAATTTACTTTCAATATTTCTACACAGTACTCTAATTAACATTCTGATGGAAATTGACAATAGAGAAAGGGGAGAAGGAGATAGACAGAGAGAAGGAGGAGGAGGTTATGCACATAAATATGGACGAGGAGGCGTCCGGGGAGAGAGGGGGGATGAGATGATGGGCAAATAGAGAGGGAAGAAATTTTAGACGCCTCTTAAATTCCTATACCTACTTGGCAGTTTGCAAAGTGCTGTCGTGTTCGCTAGTTTCTCATAAACAGAAATAAAACCGACAATTAACATAAGATTTCATTTTCAGAAATCTTTATTATTTTTTCTCACTTCAAATTTAATTCGAAATTGTAACAATATTTGATTTCCCAGTGTCATTCTGCAATTTATCCTGTATAACAACTTGACAATATTTGTAAAATATATCATTTATCGTGTATTAACCTCTTTCGATGTGAAATACTGATTTGTTATAAGATCAATGAACTGCTACTTCTTACAGCTTTGTTCTTCATAAAGTCAGTAGATGTCAACTAGCTGTCAGAGCAGTAGTTGTTATGAATTAGTAGCTCAAAAGAATTGAATATACTAGAACGGAGACAGAATTTGTAACACTGTAATGAAGTATCACATGATGAAAATAAAAGCAATGCTGAAGAAACAGAAAGTAGGAATGTTCTACTCCTAAGAGCAAATACGATCGTACCGCCCAGACAAATATTGTTTTACAGAACCATGTTTTCACCCGCTCATATTTTCGACGAAGAGCCACAAGAACCAGATGAGTGTTTCGTTTTAAGTACTCGTATTATTGAGAGTTTACTTCTAAAATGGCTGCACAGACTTAAAACTCATTACATTTAAAAAGTGCACTTGAATAACTGGTGAATTTGAGAATTAATGGAGAGGCGTCCGTTACAGGGAGACCAGCTTTTTAGTCGGTGTACCTAGGTTCACTGCGAAGTCGATACTGCGTAGACTCACTGGAGGAGGACAGTTCACTGTATTGACTGCGCACGTCCTGGTTTCTCTCAGCTGTTGTTCTAATGTCAAAAAATTCTTGCAGGGCAAACCAATTGGTTCAAAAATTGGAGTCTCTCTCTGATCTTACACGATCGTTGCACTACATAATTCTGCACAGAGCAGTCAAAAGCGTGCATGAGAGGACTGTCTATTGTTGGATTCATTAATCCCATAGGCCAAGTTTTCTACTGCTTGACGCTTCTTGATGTAAATAACTTGGCTACATTATGAGGCAGTTAATAGCCTTTGCAGAAGTTTTACTGTATCTAACCGAATAGATTACCGTCATAGACAACAGATATGAATACCTGAGATTGCATCTAATGCTATCGACTATATAACTCATGTATGTCATGAACAGTAAGGATTCTTCTACACAGTGCTGCGGCGCTCCATATATTACTTCACTATATGTTGACGGAAGACATAAACCATCTCATAGACGATACCATGTGTATCACCTATACTGCTCTCAAGAGGTAGGCCGAAGGCGCTGCTGGTGACCAACCTTACGGATGGAGACCCAAAAGGAAAGAGAATTGAAGACGACTCTCCTTCCGCGACAGATACAGGTACACTATGACCACTTCTACTGATATTTACCAACTGCAGAACTGAACCACCGATGTAAGTAAATGGGAGTTGGTGACAGAATCGATAATCAGACTTGTTAACAGAAGACACGACGTAACAATTGGCGATCGCATCAGGTAAACACTCAATGTGAGTGTAACTATGAAAAATCGTTAGTGATGAGTGAAAGAGTGGAGCTGGCCGTGACGGCTGAGCGGTTCTAGGCGCTTCAGTCCGGAACCACGCGGCTGCTACGGTCGCAGGTTCGAATCCTGCCTCGGGCATGGATGTGTATGATGTCCTTAGGTTAGTTAGGTTTAAGTAGTTCTAAGTCTAGGGGACTGATGACCTCAGATGTTAAGTCCCATAGTGCTTAGAGCCATTTCAACCATTTGAAAGAGTGGAGGGGCAGGAAAGGGAACGAAAGGATGATAAGGGAGTGAGTTATTTATTCCGTACTTCCTGCAAACAGTAAAGGAAACAAAAGTCCTAGGAGAAGAAATAAAATCTTTGAAATATGTCGACGACATTTTAATTCTGTCAAAGACAGAAAAGGTCTTGAAAGAAGGATATAAGATGAAGATGAACAAAAGCAAAACGCGAATAGGAAAATGTAGTCGAATTAAATCAGGTGATGCTGAGGTAAGTAGGTAAGAAAATAGGACACTTAAAACAGTAGACGAGTTTTGATACTTGAGCGGCAAAATACCTGATGATGGTCAATGTAGAGATGATATAAAATGTAGACTGGCGACGGCAAGAAAAGCGTTTCTGAAGAAGAGTAGTCTGTTAAAAGTGAGTACAGATTTACATGTCAGGAAGTCCTTTCTGAAAGTATTTGTATACAGTATTGGCATGTATGGAAGTGAAACATGGACGATAAAAAGTTTAGACAAGAAGAGAATAGAAGCTTTTGAAATGTGGAGCTACTGAAGAATGCTGGAGATCATGCACGTAATCAGGAGGTGCTGAGTAGAACTGGTGAGAAAAGGAACTGTGGCACAACGTGACAAGAAGAATGGATCGGTTGTAGGATACTTTCTGAGACATCAAGGGATCACCAGTTCAGTGTTGGAGGGAAGTGTGAGTGGTAAATACCGTAGAGGGAAACCAAGAGATGCATTAAATAAGCAGATTCAGAAGGATATGAACTGCAGTAGCTACATGGAGATGAAGAGGCTTGCACAGGATAGAGTAGCATTGAGAGCTGCACCAAACCAGTCATTGGTCTGAAGACCACAACAGCAGCAACAAAGAGTGAAAACCACGAAACGTTTCTATCAGACTATCAGTTAGTGTGAACTATGGACCGACATTGCTAATGAGACACCTACAACAGTGAATCGATTTTTTTTTAACGTCCAATCGTAACACTTCCGAACTACGAGTATATTCCTGCATAGACTGTTATAAGTCTTCCGCAAACTCTCTAAGTATATTTACTGTTTAAGGTTTTGTGGAGGACGAGGTTTAGGCGGAGCCTAACCTAGTATTAGGGAAAGATGAGGAATAAATCGCCCATATCCTCCTCATACGAAATATGGGGTTCGATGTGACCACAAGAAACCTAGAAGGATGCTACTGCTGTTCTTGTCGGGCGACTCAATGTCAGTGGCCTTTTCTATTACGTAGAAAATAAACTTGTATGTTGTATGATTCCGTGGCTATCTGACTGTCTCTTCAAGATCTTAAATGGAATAAGCTCTGTTTTCTTTTGTTGGAATTTCTGTTATTTCACAAGATCCGTTCTCGTTACTGTCTTCCTCGGATTACTCACCAATATGAATACATTTGTTTAGAAGAATGTATCCCTTTAGCGAGGAAATAACGCTGGTGAAGGTTTCAAATGGTGATAATGTTTTCGGGACAGAGGACGAGGAACGAGAGCAAGTAATAAAGCGGATAGTTGACAGATATTGAATGCAGATGACTGGAATTTAATGCCCATTAGGACATAAGCTTTTTTATTCTTTCACCTTTGGAAACAATTGTGGCAAATTATTTTCTTTAAAATAGTTGTGGATCCACGTTAAACGTCTATAGCTGGCTGAGCAAATCATTTTAAAGGTCAGTTAAAGAAAAGAGTTTTCCACCCTCAATAACTTGGCTATCGCAGCACTATGTTGTTCAAAACGCCTGTATTGCTGTAGTTAGCTTTGGTACTATTTTCTTTTGTGATCTAATTGAGTCGTGGTACACGGCTTCTTTATTAAGCACCATACACTGATTACACAGAACTCAACTGCAATACTGGAAACACTTAACAAGCTTGAGATACCAAACTGATCATCATGTAACTGCCTGTCAGAGTGTGTCCCTTCAGCATGAGGCAGAACGAAGAAGTGTAACAACCTGGGAGCTTAGCCATCGACTGGAGATTTCATTATTAAGCTTAGACACTAGTTACTCTGTCAGTTTTCCTTTGTATGAATTCTTAAATGATCTGAAAGAGGATAAAAATTTAATCACAATGAGTCTCTGGAATGTTGTTATTGGTCACTACTGGGATTGGAGGGACCGATCTAGGGCAGCGCTTTTAGACAAACGAAAACTCAACTGAACTTAGCGCAAGACAAAGCTTAGTCCTATCTAACGCTTTCCGGAAACCCTTTAAATTGGCTGTTTACATGGAAGATGTTAGAGGATGAAAGAAGATATTGGATTGTGTATCTTTTGGTAAAATATGGAGGACAGAAAGATTTATCCATGTGCTGACATTGACAGTGTTCGTAACCCAGTAGTAGTGAAATCCCAGTGACCATTCAAAACCTCAAAGAAATCACCTGTTACTGTAGAAACAAGATAATCTGAAGACACCAAAATCTCATATTACCTTAGAATATGTGATGAGACGTATAATAACACTGTCAGCAATTGTTGGTTTAGAGAACCGTGGGAAACGCTTTAAAAAACATAGTAAATGTAGCAGCTAAAGATAGAAGACGAATTAAGAAGACTAGATGGAAATCCTAAAATTTAATCCCTACAACAACTTCCTCGGAAATGGGTCTAACCGAAAATAGTATGAAAACTAATAAAGAATGCGCTTAGGTGAAACGTTAAGAGATAAATACGAAACTGATGCAGGGTAAGGTAGATGCTGTGTATCAACATATAAATAATCTTCTCAGGGAGAAATGAGCAAAGATCGTAGAGTTTAGAGATGGAAAAAGTAATCAGATAATGAAATAAAAGATAACGCGAGCTGACAGAAACTGTACCTAGGAAATGTTTGCATTTGAATAGCAGAAATTTGACACTTAAAATGGCGACACTGTTCAAGATGGTGGTGGAGGGTATTCAGTCCTTGTATCAGAATTTTCAAAAAGCCTGGCACAAACGTGGAAGTGTATATGTCCAGTTATTGGTGAGACACAGTGGTACACTTCGTGCATCAGAGCAAGCTCGTTTGAGAATTTCCATCAGCTTTTGAAGTGATTGTAACTCTTGCACTTCCGATAAAAGCAAGAATGTATACATATAACATTACCTTACATTTTATCTTGAATGATGGGCGTAAGAATACAATAGCAAATTTTGGGTAAATGGAAGGGAGAACTGAAAGTAGATTGACAGATGAATAGCTTAGTTTTAAGGGAAGTAAAGGAACTCGAGAAGCAAATTTACCACTCCGGTTGATAAAAGAACGCCTTTTTTTAGAAAGAAATGAGGAAACAGGTATTACGTGAGTAGATTTTAAGAAGGATCTCAATAATACGGAAGAGAGTCTCTCTTTGCCGTTCGTGCGGGCCGCATTTGCCTTGCCCTGCATTGAGCTGTCTTGCTGTCATACTGATGTAGGAAATTTTAAAGAATGGGGCACTTCTTCCTTACCTTCCGCGCCATAGTATTGACGATATTCTCTGAATAGTAAATTTTAACTAGTAGCAGTGAGCAATCCTATGATGTATTAACGTAGTGCATCTGTGATGCGGCTTAAAGCCGCGAAACCGGCCGTATTTTAATAAACAACAATTTTACCAGCTGAGATCGGAGGTCTTCCTAAAATCATGCCTTTCAACAGCTGCGGTTGCCCGGAATATAAAATAGTTAGGAATAAATGATGTGTTAGATGACAGCCAATTTGGTTTTAGAAAAGGTAAAGACACTTAGCAGGCAGTTCTGTCGTTGTGCTTGACAATGGAGACAAACTTACGAAAACTATCGTTAGATATTTTAAGATTTGAGTGTTTTGGCAAAGTCGTTTGATAACGGAAAATGTTGCAAGATGTAGCAACTTCTCGGAAAAAATTCGAGTAGTGTGGTAGTGAAAGACAGGTAGCGTGCAATATGTACGAGAACCAAGAGGGAACAACGAGGAAACGAGATCCGATTTACTATTATAAAGAACGCAAGGCATGGATACAGCCATTTTCTCCTGCTCTTCAACCATTACATCGAGACCATGATGGAAATAAAACGAAGGACAGGAATTTAAATTCAGTGAAATAATTTTAACAATAATGTTCGCTGAAAATATCGCTATGTTCAGTGAAAATGAGAAAATTGCCCGGCCTGTTGAATGCAATGATCAGCACAATGAGCAAAGAATATGGATTGAGAATAAACTGGAAAAAGGTTACACTGATGAAGAGTATCAGAAACCAATGCAGCACTGGATTATATAACAACATTATAACGTAATGACTACAATAACCTTTCATACTATCATGCACACACACTGAAATACTATTCAAGAATTAGTCAAAACAATTATTTACACAGATAAAATAGTGCAGTTACTAAACTGATTCATTGACTGCAGTGATTCAAACAGTAATGAAACTTTGTTCTTCAATGCCAAAATAGTTTGTAATGGAAGGTTGTAAAAATAACTGATTTGTTTATACAGGTCTTCATTCAATAGTCTCAGAGTGTGAACGCAAAATGTTTGTGAGAAACTGCACTTTACAAATAATTATCTCTTATATGGACTGTCGTTGTGACATCGCAGTTCACTGAGAGATAAATAATTTCCATATCCCTCTTTGTTCCTTTTACAGCCATGTTACATTAATTACTACGTAGTGGTATATCTGTTGTTGTAGTGTCTCCATATAAAAGCAAGCCATTAATATCTCCGCACACATGTTTCGTCGATCATCACAGAATGCTCACAGTTGCACGCAGGGCACACACCATTGCCGCAACGAACATGCTGTCAAAGAGTACTACTTTCAAAGCTGTTACGATAAAGGAGGTGTCTGCCTAAGTAGTGCAGCTCTAGCACAAGTATGATAATTTTTTACATACTTTTTTTTTCCTTTTAACATACGCTGTACTTTTCAGTATAGTTTAACCTTTGAAATAACTGCTTGCGCAAATAATATTATCTACCCGTACTTAAGTGCTCAGACAGGAATGACAATATTTCTGCAGACAGTTATGCTGCTAATACTGGTTACGATTACAGCTCAATGTCGCATACTTTGAAACACTTCAGACTGAATTATGAATTGAAATTAATATTCTCGCAAATAAAAACTATCCTGTGCTTTCAAGTTTCACAAATGAGTGACTTTAGGCGTATGCTCTTTTCTTGATATAAGTGTGTCGTTGCAAAATGAGATTAATGATAAATTTAAAACAAACGCTGCTGACAACGCATCGGATGAAGTGGAGGAATTCTGCCACCTTGGAAGCAAAATAATGGAAGACAGCCAAGGCAAGGAGGATAAACAAAGTAGAAATGAACGGACAATGATGGCATCTTTCGCTTCAGGAAATCTCTTAGTATCAGATACATGTTTTAATACGAGGAAGATATTTCTGAAATAGTATATCTTGAGCCAAGTAAATGTTAGACTGTGGGAGGACCGGAGTAGAACAGAATAAAAGTGTATGGTGTTACAAAAGTATACTGAAAATTTTGTGGTCAGAAATAATACGTAATAAGGATGTTTTCCGGAGAATCATCCGAGGAAAGTAATATGTTGATAAACCGAAGTAGAAGAATAGACTGGATTATTGGACGTGTGTTAACATGTGACGGAATAACTATAATGGTACTAAGAGAGACGGTGAGGACAAACAGTAAAGGGAAAGAATGGCTTTGCAGCATATCTAATACCCAGTCAAAGAGTTTGGATGTTAGTACTGCTCTGGAACGACGAGGTCGATACAGGAGCGAAAGTGTTTTGGGCCACGTCAAAGCAGCCAGAAGACTGATGGTAGAAAGCAGCCACTGAGCACTTCTTATCTCTCCAACAAATCATTCCGTTTTTCATAATCGTACTTTTAACAGATCGATTCATGGTGTTCATGGACTGCTGTCATAATCTCTTCTTGTACTATCAAATAACCGGAAGTAGTTAGCCGTATCTACCTGTAGGGTTGTTAAATTCTCCGCAGTTGTTAAGGTATGAACTTAAGCAGAGTCACCCATCTACCTCTCATCGCAGTGTGTTCCACCTAGAGAGAGACACAAAACTGGACACTCTAACGGTGCTCAAATTCAGCGTATTTGGCTTACGGTGGACAATATGTCTTACTGAGTATCCATCGTGGCGGCTTTATTTCAGGAACTGGTCTGTCTGATAGGTGAATCCATATCTAAAAGGGGTACCAGAATGGAAATCATCGAGAAATTCCTATTTAAGTTCTGCAAGAGCTTATTGAGGGCCGACCAATGTTTCACTGCTGAAGATGGTGCTCAGCCGCCACTCAAGACACCGCTATTTTTATCCACGGCTCTTGGCTCGATCCCTAGTGTCCCATAGCGTATGGCGTGTGTTAATAAGAGATATGTTTGGTCTACATTACCGTACAGGTTGATGGAACCTATTTTCAATGTTGGCGAGAGAGATAAGGAAGGGGTTATTTCCAGCTATCAAATGTTTCGCCTCAACAGCCATCATCCGCATCACAACGTAGTGCATTTTGAGGCTGGCTATTTTTGTTTGTAGGTTTGTGTCATACTTACGATACGGTATCTTAAACCAAAATCCCTGTGTTAGACGACAAACCACCACTACGCCGCACAGCGGTCGCTGAGGGGAGCTCAGAATTTAGAGTTACGGAAGACTGGCTGCACTCCCCAACACCCTAGGCCATGAACAGCGGGTTCGCCAGACAAGTAGTCAACCAACGAATACTGAGCTTCCTAGCGTGCTCGCCAAGTGACACCAACCCAGGAGTCACGTGGAGAGTATGACACGGAAGCGTCGAGAATATCACCTTGGGGAAAAAGTAAACGATGAAAAATGAATAGTGCCAAGTTATCGACACCGTATCCACTTCTTTTGTTTCCTTAGCTGCACCGTAGGAACTTGTTTCCGACAGACTCACAAGACACTCTAAATCATACTGTCATTGCACATGTTGATAACCTGTAAACGGCTGCATTTACTGTGCCTATATATCGCTTGCACAGACGCAGTCACTGCATCATACGTTCCTGTACACCGACGTAAGGTAAGTGTAGAGTCTGACGCAGGAGAAGCGTATTAGTTATTGTGGTCATTTTACAGATTCCAATAGTGGCAATACATTGTGTTTGGCTCTCATAACTTTTCAGATAGAAAAGATCTGATATATGTATTTATTTGAGACGACTTTCTTGCCGTAATCTTTGTGTTAAAACACCTACGAATTAGTAATAACAAAGAACGCTTGAATATGCGCTAGTCCTCGCTTTCTAGCGTACCACTTGATATTCAATGAATACTAGTCATCGAAATTAATACTTGTATGACCGACTTGCTCTGGTATGAAACGTCGTGGTGAAACAATTAATTGCTCATAGAAGACTTCACACCGACACATCGTTTCTTCTTTCCTGTATCTAGGTGCTTACTTCCGAAAGGAGACGTTATTGACTACCTACTTACCTTAAAGAAAAACGTACTAACTTTCATTTTCTGCCCAAAGCATGGATTGGCGGTTTCCCAAGCAAGTAATTTATTTAAATATAAAATTAGCGTGAGTGAGTGACGTCAAGGAATGGACACAAGACAGCGGAATAGAATATATACACGCTGTCTGAATATCTTCGCGACAAACGTGCAGTGGTGATAGATCACGTCATGGAGAACAATTTCTGTTAGAGAACACTTGCGCCTAAAAAAGAAGTCCTCTGCACTGCTGGAAAGCGGGTAGACCGAGCTTCTGAAATACCTTTCTCTGCTTAGAGAATACCATTTTTAATGTTTTCTAACTCCCTCTGTCATTCAGTTCAGTAGGTAGTATGCAGATGCAGTACACCTGCTTAGTAGATCCCGAAACAAATTCGTCGTCTCAGGATCGACCAATTCAATAAAATGACTCTAGCGTTGCTGGGAAACATCAGAGAACATTTTGTTCTAAACAAAAGTCGTTTCCCATGCCATGATGTATCACCTCTAGGCGTCTATTGCAAAAATTTGCACCACCATATATGTACAGGCTGTGGTGGGTGTAAGTAGCATAATATTTTTATTTGTTTTTGAGGATGGTGAAGTAAACATCATTACATCAGTATTTAAGTCATTTCCAGACTAATAATAATAGCAGTTATAAGTTGCATGTTTTTACGTTGGATAGTACTTGCAGCAAGCCATTAATGCTTGTTTTTCTTCGGACAGTAATCCAAGTGTTGAAATGTGGACACGTTTTTGCTTCATGGTTACTCTTTACTGACAGCAGTAGTCTGCCTAGTGATGGAGTCATGATCGTACAATAAACTTCAGCTAGTAAAGTATGCGACTTGTTTAAGGAAAAACTGCTTGACGCAGAGAAGAAGCAACCATGACACTGATTCGTGTACATGTTAAGGTGCAACACACACACACACACACACACACACACACACACACACAAACACGTACCAGCTGAGAAACCTGGAATTGCCTGTGTAAATATTTATTGCAATGTTCTCTGAGTCCATCTCCTGCTTCCTCCTCTCTCTGTCTATGGCCGCATCCACCCCTGACTCTGTACATCTCTCCCCTGACCTCTGCTTTCCCATCACGTCCTCCCAAATTCTCTATCCATCAGCCCGTCATCACATCCACGCCAGTACGATGTTCATGGTTTTCATGACGACAGTATTTCTTTCCATGAAGTAAGTAATACATATATCAAGTTTGGTTGAAGTCGATAAGCATACATTCTACATATACTGCTGACATACGAGTACATTGCACACATATACTATATCTGATTCTCTGCTGTTTTGCAACATATGACTCCAGAGAGAATGTTAAATTTACCTGTGGTATTCAGTCGTGTGCCTTCGTCTTACGTCATGAATCACGGTGACAAAATTATTGTCTCGCTGCAGTAGACATTCACGCAATCTGCCTGACACGCCGAACAACAAAAGCAAGGGACAAATTACACTTCGCACTTTTAAAACGCCCCCGAGACATTCAAATACATGGAATAAATAAAAACAGGCTGTGTACGAACAATTTTACGTTACACCTATTTTCCGTGTGCAGTCTCACTCCCACAGTATTTTTGGACACATAAAACCTCATGTACCTAACGAACTCTGTTTAAATTGCTCCACTTGATCCTGAATTATTCTTCACTCTCACCTTCTTTTCAATGCAAAGCCTGTAGGATGCAGGTGGCTCTTCTTTCCAGTGCTTCTTTCCAGATAGTTAGTACTAAGTAAAGTATCAATACATTAAAGAACTGAATTCGACTCTGTAAAATAGCTTCAAACTTTTGAATACTTTACAATTGAATTAATGTGTTAAATATTTGACCCCAAGGATTAACGGGAGAAAAAAATTAGAGAAGGTTAGAAATTACGGTTGAAGTTTGTCGGAAGTCTCGAAGTGCACTCATTCTCAAACATTGAATGGGGATAGTTTGGGTAGTTTACGCGCCGTTTTAAGAAAACGTAGTTTTCCACGATTCTCAATGTTTATGACATCATATGTGCTAACCATGTGTCGTACAATGATATAATTTTAAGGCATGAACAGCATAAATGTGTAAGCGATTGACGTTTTTCGTCTCATCATTTTGTTTCTAATGCATGGCAAATCAATCGTCAGTATGCTATACTAACTAGTTCAAAGTACATGAAGGCCAAGAGAAGTGGATCTACAACGACTTTTGCCCGTAAATGTGTGGCGGGGCTTTCAGGAATGCCATCATTGGTTGCTTTTTTATTCACGAAGCTCCAGTTCCCAACAGACAGCGTACCACTGTTATTGAAAGACATCCCACTGTTTCTAAGGCTATAGATCTGGTACTTACACGACGAACATCCCCCTCTTCCACCCCCATAACTGAAGAGAAAATTACAGCCCTCCTTAACAGAAAAGTCGGAGCTGGCTGGATCGGTCATTCGGTTATAAGAACTAGATTTACCACCTGCGGACTTCTCTTGAGAAAAGAAATTGAAAGATGAGATTAGTGAAACATAGACGACTCCCGAAGACAGAAAATGCTGTGACGTGACAGGTGCTACTGTTTGAGAAATGTTCACAAGTGTGTGAATTCCTAAGGGACCAAACTGCTAAGGTCATCGGTCCGTGGTCATACACACTACTTAAGCTACCATGCTAAGAACAAGACACACACCCATGCCCGAGGGAGAGGGGCCGTACAAACAGTGACATGGCGCCTCTAACGGCGCGGCCAATCTCCACGACTCTTATTGTTTTGCCGGAATCGCTAAGGAGTACATATTAGTGCTAAAGATCGAAATTTTGAATGCATGATGTGGGTGTCATAATAATAAAGACACGAACTTATTGGAGCTACGTGTTTGCTTTTATCAAGTACAGCAATGGCACCTCTTCTCCTGACAGTGGGACAGTGGTTTGCTGTGCCATTCTCTTATTACCGTTTGATCAAGGCCCACAAGTGTTATGATGCTGAGTTTTCTTCGAAGGATCTTTGTAATTTTTTGAGAAAATTATAGTTCCATAAAAACAACGTTGGTGATATCGTTTGACAGCTACAAACGCTAACAATAACTTGTAAACGTCAGAAAATAAGCCACATTTCCCGCCGTAACTTAGCAGAAAACAAAAGACGATATATTTACTCGGTAAACTGTCACTGGTATTTGTTGAAGGATTATTTGTGAAGACTGTTTCATGTGATCTATAATGAACACACAGACATGAAAACAACACTAAATATTCTACGCATACTCCTAGACTAATGTCGCATCTACACAGGCCTTTATTCCTTGTTTCCAGTTAGTTAATTTAGATATGATACTGAATCACATTTAAAAAAGAATGCCCGAACAGGTACGAGATGAGGCCTCGCGTGTCGACGTTTGCGTTGCTGGTGCTGCTGCTGGTCGCGGCTGGTGGCGCTCACCACAAGCCAAGCCACGCCACGCGGCACGGCGGTCGAGTCAGAGCGTCTCACAGGGCCGGCAAGGCGTCCCCAGTGGCGAGGAGCAAGGGCGCTTCCGAAGAGTCACTGCTGGTCACCATCAAGGACATCAAAGAGATCAAATTCGACTTCGGAGACGATGGGACACTGGAGAAGGAAATGATAGCTACTGGGCGCTACGACCCTAAGATGGTCCGGGGCTATCACTTTACGAGTAAGAATTCTATTCAGGAACACAATTCTCGTATTTCTAATCATTACGTATTTGTTACCACATTGTCCTGTTCATGTTCAAGTAGGTCACAAGAAGACATTAAATCTGTAATATCGTCATTCTATTTTCTACAAACAGTAGTAGAAAAACGGAAGAAGAAGAAGGATATCGCAAAGTGACCACAGATCTGCCAAATTATTTTTAGCAGTATGATTACACTTCATGTGAACAAGCACAGAATGAACCTCTAATGGTAGTGACGGCAAATTTTCCATTTACTAGTGAGGATGAGTACTATGTTTCCTGCCCCAATCATGAGAGGTGCGTTGTTTAGAATATGATATATGGCAAACACAGATACGGCAAGTATGTAGCTGAGTATATCAGTGAGTCACAACTGGGACCAGTCACAATTTTTAAATACCTGTGTAACAATTTGTGGGGATGTAAGACTAGATGATCACATAAACTTAGTTGTAAACAAAGTAGGTGCCAAACTTCTGTTCCTTGGTCAGATATTCGACAAACGGAGTCACTCTGCATAGAAGATTCCTTACAAAACATTCGTATGACTCGTCTTAGAACGTTCCTCTAGTGTGTTGGGCTCATGCCAAAGAGAGCCATGAGCTGATATTGACCAGTAAAACGACGGGGTTCTGGAACGGACGATGATTTGTTTGAGTCACAGAAGAGCGTAAAGAAAATGTTGAAAAACCTGATATGGAATTTGCTTGAAGGCAGACAGAAGCTATCTCCTGAATACTTTTCCACATTCATAAAGCAGTAATAAATCTGTAGTCAATGCAAGTGTCACACCTCTCCACATATCGGTCTCATAGGGAACGAGACGACAAAAAAAAAAAATTGATTCATTTGTGGTAAAGTGCCAACATTTCGGCTCCTATTTGGGGCAACCTTGCGAGCTGTTTATATTTGTAAAGGGTGTGGTATCTAAAAAGGATGTGCAATTGATTACTGAGGAATGGTTCAAATGGTTCAAATCGCTCTGAGCACTATGGGACTTAACATCTGAGGTCATCAGTCCCCTAGAACTTAGAACTACTTAAACTTAACTAACCAAAGTACATCACACACATCCATGCCCGAGGCAGGATTCGAACCTGCGACCGTAGCAGCAGCGCGGTTCCGGACTAAAGCACCTAGAACCGCTCGGTCACAGCGGCCGGCTACTGAGGAATATAAGGTTAAATATAAAGATGTAGTAGTGTAAGATATGCAGCAAGGAAGTCATGGACGAAGAACAGTTCGTCATACTGGTAAAAGAATAATGGTAGGAACTACTTCTACCGAAATTTACACTGCTATGATTTTAATTCTCAGAGGAACTCGAGAGAGCTTACATGAAATGTTATCGTAACAGTAACTTGAAACGGTTTCTTCCCTAGCGTTAGAGTGGATAATGCATTATCGGCTGGAAATGTCTGTGAAGCTCCAACATTTACGAAAGAACTACGTGTTTGCAAATGTATTGCTCTGGATACTTCCGTAGGATATAATTTTCGGCGTGAAACTAACATCATTGTCATAGAACAGATTAGTCAGGTTTGATCCTGTTCTCACATGTATTCAGGATCATTATGATCCAAAGTGAAAGATTTCGATCAGCCTTCCTTGTTATTTTTATTGTAACATAATCAGATTAGACAATACCACCGACGAAATATGTAGGAAAAATGCACAGGTATGGCAAACATATCTTCTATTATAAACTACCGTGATATGGACAATACCATTCGTTGCTTATATGTATATTTCTGGTTTCGAAATACATGATTCTTTATTTATTTGTAAACATTTCTGTATAAATTGATTCAAGCTAACACACTATGTCTAATTCATGTACGCAGAAGTAAAGCAGCCCACAGTCGTAACCTAGAATCAGAGATAAAAGGAGAATCAAAAGCAGGCAGTAGGACAGATTTACTTTAGCTAGTACTCTGCTATGGAAGAATTCAGTATCGTATGATGCCCTTATGGTCATGTTGCACTTGCAATGAATCCTATGTTTATTTCGATAACTGGTTATAAAACACAATATGGTCTGCCTATGTTCGTCGCGTCGCAGTGGACGATCACCAGCGTAACCGCATATTCGTGACGACGCCTCTTGCCCGCCGTGGCATCCCGGTGACGCTGAGCACAATCCCCTATGACGGAGAGCAGTGTCCGCGCCTGAAGCCCTACCCCAGCCTGGAAATCCACCACACCACCGAGGACTCCATCACTGACTGCAACACACAGCTGGTGGACGTCATCAGAACTGCGGTAAGTCTCACGTGGCATGTGCATTCGTACTCCGTACGCGAGTAGTCTGTGTGCTGAAATTTTCTTGGCGTTTCATCCTGATCTCGTTCTCTTTGCATTATTATTCCATTCTCTATGATCTACTTTCATCATCTTTCCTGTCTGACTTTTATCATTTCTCTTTCTTTCCGGAATAAAGCACTAGTACTGAATAAATGATTCTAGTGCTTCTGTCCTATCATGTTGTTAGTGTTCAGTTCATTTTAATGTAACGTTACAGTGTGGAAAACTCTTTTCTCGTATTATTAAATGAAAATGTTCCATTGATAATGATAATTTTGTAGCTATGTTACTTCTTTTATTATTCATAATAAGACTATATGCATCGCTAGTTATATACATATTGACATATGACCTCCAATGTAACGTGCCTGCATGTCAAATGCGGGGCCATAACTTTACTAAGTAAAAAGGATGTGAAAATAAATAAATAAGTAATAACCATTACCCTCCGTGACGTAGTATTCAGGATATTCCAGTTTACTCGTTATTCCTTCACTGCTTCGGCTGTCATGTATGATCTTGAATATATTCTACGACATTTTAACTTCTAGTGTTGCAAAAGTTCAACTTCTGCTTAGATTTGCCTTTGCTTTCGTTTGTATTTTACTTTAATATGAATTTTGTTTTGAAGTTCTCATTGTAAACAGAGGTTCACATTCCTTTCAGAAGTGTCTGACATTTTCACTGTCCCAGTGTCCGCCCCAGGTAGCTGTGTGGAAGCCGGCACGGTTGCTCAGCGCGTTCGGACAGAGGATTAGCTGCCGCCTGTAATAAAAAACTGAGTCAACGGCTCAAGACTGAACTGGAACGCGTGTCTTGGGACATCCGCATTGAACAAATGCAACGTACAGTATCGAATAAAATGAGATCAAAGCTAAAAAAAAAAAGAAAACAGAAAAGAAACAGAAAAGAAGTGATTAGCACGAAGTTATGTCAATCTTAAGGGTCCGGGTTCGGTTCCCGCCTGGGTCGGAGATTTTCTCCGCTCAGGGACTGGGTGTTATGTTGTCCTAATCATCATCATTTCATCCCCATGGACCGCAAGTCGCCGCAGTGACGTCAAATTTAAAGACTTTCACCCGGCGAACGGTCTACCCGACGGGAGGCCCCTGTCACACGACATTTTCATTTACTGTCCCAGTTTCAGTCAATAACTTATAAAAACTCTTCTCGTCACTCATTCTTCTGTCATTTTTGTTACATTACTTAAATTGTAGGCAGGAAACTGGATAGGCCTTATGGACTTATCAGATAAGAACCGCGATACTAAGTTGCAAAGTGAGTAATCTTTTCCTCAGTGCAGTAATCCACGATTGTCGTATAGACTTCTGTCGTCGACAGTTTAAGCTGTGAGTTCTTTCACTTACCATCTGTTTCAGAAAACATGTGCTGATGATGATACGCTATACGCCCTCGACAACGGTGCTTTGGACCTGACAACGAGTCCCAAAAACGTGTGTCCACCAAAAATTGTCATCTTCGACCTGAGGACTGATGAGGTCATCAACTCCATAGTCATCCAGAACACAGCCTGCAACGCATTGTACACCTATTTGTGGGTAAGTATTTATTCGAAAAGAGAATATATTTGTAAATAATCTTCGTTTCATGCCTGAGAATTTATTATAAAACTAAGATGGTTTTGTTATACGCTAATAATATCCACTTGATGACTAGTAGTCTTCTTCTCCACTTCAAGCGTTATACATATCATCTTGCCAAAACACATTTATTCCACGGATTTCCTCTACTTCTTCTCCCTTTGGATTTGTATCTAATGATTAAGAGATGTAATCTTTAATTACATATCCTGCTGATGTGTTCATTCCATCACCTAATAAGAAGATATTATTTCATTTCTAATATCATTATTCTTAATTACGACCATTCTAGTACATCCTTTTACTGACTCATGCCTCATTCCCATTCAATAAAGTAGTGACAGCCACGATATTACAAAATTTTAATCGTGCCTGGTAACTTATTTTGTTTTCTAGGTACGTGTTTACAGTTCCATATATATTTGTGACTGTTGCTAATTTCTTTTTACTAGCGCGCACATACTATGGAATGTACCCTTCGTACCCTTCTTCCCAACAAAAAAACGTAGTGCTGATATTACAAAAGCAGCTACATTTTATAAATTCAGCAGTAATTCCTTATACGCCCCGAGGCTTTCCACTATGTAGTTGACTCACTAAGGCATTTCTGTCCACGGCCAGCTGAAAGACTACCTGACTACAATCAACCAACTAGACGAGTACCAACCAGGTTGCCGCAAGCATTGCAGCACATCATTTGCCTTATTAAATGTAAGAGATGATACGAAGCTTATCACGGATGTACAAGAGGCGTCTATCATGTTCTTCTTAGACGTCAGTAAAATCTGTAACATCGTCGAAATCGATATTTTACTTGCCAAACTAAGCAGCATAAATTTCTGGTAAACTGCAGTGTAATTGTTTCGCTCATACATTACGTCTCGCCAGCAGAGCATTATGTCCGCCACCGTAAAGTCACAATAGAGGTAGGTAGTATCAGGCATCCCCCAGCGTTCCGTATTAGATCTTTACTCTTTTCGTTTTCTCCTACTGCGAATACCACACGTACGCTGATGACCTACAGTTGTATCTAAGTAAAAAGCCAATAATCTTGAAGAAAGCTAGCAAGAGTTCTCCACACCGACCTGTGTGCACTGTCAAAATGGGTGCAGAATATAAGATTACAGCAGAACCAATTTTTAAAAAAAAGGAAGAAAGGGAAAAAAAGCGAGTAGGGTACTGGTTGGTCTTTCTACACTGATTCGCCGGAAATATCGCGAACCCCTAGCGTCTTTAACCCTAAATGGTACACATATCAACCAACATCTCTCCGAGCCCTACAAAAATATAAAAAGTTCTTCCCTTCTATCATGGCTGCCTGTAGACCAGTGCAGAGATTTCCATAACCTCTGTCATGTCTACAGTCTTATCAACGTACACTGTCCCTCATACTTCTCCTCCATCTTAATGCTGATATCTAAAGAACATGGCAGAAACAGCTGTTCCCATCAGCGCAAAATCCTTTTTGTCGCACTACATCGTCCGGCCGCATTGTCAATTTCTTTTCAGTAGCAGGAACGCAATTCTGGAATAAACTCCTGCGTTATTTAGAGATCTGAATAACGTCACCAGCTTCAGAAGACATTTAATCATGTTTCTCCTAAGCAACAATAATGAGTATCATTGTCCCCGTTGCACTGCACCTTCTCTGTTGTTGTTGTTGTTGTGGTCTTCGGTCCTGAGACTGGTTTGATGCAGCTCTCCATGCTACTCTATCCTGTGCAAGCCTCTTCATCTCCTAGTACCTACTGCAACCTACATCCTTCTGAATCTGCTTAGTGTATTCATCTCTTGGTCTCCCTCTACGATTTTTACCCTCCACGCTGCCCTCCAATACTAAATTGGAGATCCCTTGATGCCTCCGAACATGTCCTACCAACCAATCCCTTCTTCTGGTCAAGTTGTGCCACAAACTTCTCTTCTCCCCAATCCTATTCAATACTTCCTCATTAGTTATGTGGTCTACCCATCTAATCTTCAGCATTCTTCTGTAGCACCACATTTCAAAAGCTTCTATTCTCTTCTTGTCTAAACTATTTATCGTCCATGTTTCACTTCCATACATGGCTACACTCCATACACATACTTTCAGAAATGACTTCCTGACACTTAAATCTATACTCGATGTTAACAAATTTCTCTTCTTCTGAAACACTTTCCTTGTCATTGCCAGTCTACATTTTATATCCTCTCTACTTCGACCATCATCAGTTATTTTGCTCCCTAAATAGCAAAACTCCTTTACTACTTTAAGTGTCTCATTTCCTAATCTAATTCCCTCAGCATCACCCGACTTAATTTGACTACATTCCATTATCCTCGTTTTGCTTTTGTTGATGTTCATCTTATATCCTCCTTTCAAGACACTCTCCATTCCATTCAACTGCTCTTCCAAGTCCTTTGCTGTCTCTGACAGAATTACAATGACATCGGCGAACCTCAAAGTTTTTATTTCTTCTCTATGGATTTTAATACCTACTCCGAATTTTTCTTTTGTTTCCTTTACTGCTTGCTCAATATACAGATTGAATAACATCGGGGAGAGGTTACAACAACCCTGTCTCACTCCCTTCCCAACCACTGCTTCCCTTTTATGTCCCTCGACTCTAATAACTGCCATCTGGTTTCTGTACAAATTGTAAATAGCCTTTCGCTCCCTGTATTGTAACCCTGCCACCTTTAGAATTTGAAAGAGAGTATTCCAGTCAACATTGTCAGAAGCTTTCTCTAAGTCTACAAATGCTATAAACGTAGGTTTGCCTTTCCTTAATCTTTCTTCTAAGATAAGTCGTAAGGTCAGTATTGCCTCACGTGTTCCAGTGTTTCTACGGAATCCAAACTGATCTTCCCCGAGGTCGGCTTCTACTAGTTTTTCCATTCGTCTGTAAAGAATTCGTGTTAGTATTTTGCAGCTGTGACTTATTAAACTGATTGTTTGGTAATTTTCACATCTGTCAACACCTGCTTTCTTTGGGATTGGAATTATTATATTCTTCTTGAAGTCTGAGGGTATTTCGCCTGTCTCATACATCTTGCTCACCAGATGGTAGAGTTTTGTCAGGACAGGCTCTCCCAAGGCCGTCAGTAGTTCCAATGGAATGTTGTCTACTCCCGGGGCCTTGTTTCGACTTATGTCTTTCAGAGTTCTGTCAAACTCTTCACGCAGTATCGTATCTCCCATTTCATCTTCATCTACATCCTCCCATTTCCATAATATTGTACTCAAGCACATTGCCCTTTTATAGACCCTCTATATACTCCTTCCACCTTTCTGCCTTCCCTTCTTTGCTTAGAACTGGGTTTCCATCTGAGCTCTTGATATTCATACAAGTCGTTCTCTTATCTCCAAAGGTCTCTCTAATTTTCATGTAGGCAGTATCTATCTTACCCCTAGTGAGATAAGCCTCTACATCCTTACATTTGTCCTCTAGCCATCCCTGCTTAGCCATTTTGCACTTCCTGTCGATCTCATTTTTGAGACGTTTGTATTCCTTTTTGCCTGCTTCATTTACTGTATTTTTATATTTTCTCCTTTCATCAATTAAATTCAATATTTCTTCTGTTACCCAAGGATTTCTACTAGCCCTCGTCTTTTTACCTACTTGATCCTCTGCTGCCTTCACTACTTCATCCCTCAAAGCTACCCATTCTTGTTCTACTGTATTTCTTTCCCCCATTCCTGTCAATTGTTCCCTTATGCTGTCCCTGAAACTCTGTACAACCTCTGGTTCTTTCAGTTTATCCAGGTCCCATCTCCTTAAATTCCCACCTTTTTGCAGTTTCTTCATTTTTAATCTACAGGTCATAACCAATAAATTGTGGTCGGAGTTCACATCTGCCCCTGGAAATGTCTTACAATTTAAAACCTGGTTCCTAAATCTCTGTCTTACCATTATATAATCTATCTGATACCTTTTAGTATCTCCAGGCTTCTTCCATGTATACAACCTTCTTTCATGATTCTTAAACCAAGTGTTAGCTATGATTATGCTGTGCTCTGTGCAAAATTCTACCAGGCGGCTTCCTCTTTCATTTCTTAGCCCCAATCCATATTCACCTACTATGTTTCCTTCTCTCCCTTTTCCTACACTCGAATTCCAGTCACCCATGACTATTAAATTTTCGACTCCCTTCACTATCTGAATAATTTCTTTTATTTCATCATACATTTCTTCAATTTCTTCGTCATCTGCAGAGCTAGTTGGCATATAAACTTGTACTACTGTAGTAGGTGTGGGCTTCGTATCTATCTTGGCCACAATAATGCGTTCACTATGCTGTTTGTAGTAGCTTACCCGCATTCCTATTTTCCTATTCATTACTAAACCTACTCCTGCCTTACCCCTATTTGATTTTGTGTTTATAACCCTGTAGTCACCTGACCAGAAGTCCTGTTCCTCCTGCCACCGAACTTCACTAATTCCCACTATATCTAACTTTAACCTATCCATTTCCCTTTTTAAATTTTCTAACCTACCTGTCCGATTAAGGGATCTGACATTCCACGCTCCGATCCGTAGAACGCCAGTTTTCTTTCTCCTGATAACGACATCCTCTTGAGTAGTCCCCGCCCGGAGATCCGAATGGGGGACTATTTTACCTCCGGAATACTTTACCCAAGAGGACGCCATCATCATTTAATCATACAGTAAAGCTGCATGCCCTCGGGAAAAATTACGGCTGTAGTTTCCCCTTGCTTTCAGCCGTTCGCAGTACCAGCACAGCAAGGCCGTTTTGGTTATTGTTACAAGGCCAGATCAGTCAATCATCCAGACTGTTGCCCTTGCAACTACTGAAAAGGCTGCTGCCCCTCTTCAGGAACCACACGTTTGTCTGGCCTCTCAAAAGATACCCCTCCGTTGTGGTTGCACCTACAGTACGGCTATCTGTAAGGCTGAGGCACGCAAGCCTCCCCACCAACGGCAAGGTCCATGGTTCATGGACCTTCTCTATATATCCTTATTCCAACCTTAGCTAGTGTAGTCTCCTTAGAGTTCCTTTCCACAGAACTCGCTATATCAGAAAAAAGTTTGTATAGTATACTTATAAACTATGTTTATGTTCGCTACTATTATTATTGATATTGTTGTCATTACTATTAGTATTATCATTACTTGTGACAGCGGCAGGAGTAGTAGCAGAAGAACTGTCAGCAATAACATCATTAGTTTATACGTAGTACTTTTTATTCACATTGTCATTAAGGGTACTCGAACCTTTTAATACTGTTTGACGTATTGAAAATGTTATCTTTTAGATAACTATGATGTTAAACAGGTACTGTACAAGTGAAAACTTGGTCAGATTACGAGATGTCCTGATGGCCCTAATGAAATAAGGGTACTCGTAAATAAATAAATAAAGAAGCAAATAAATATATATAGCAGCTTCTCAGTCCAATTCTTCCATAACTGACGTGACTGTGATGGCAACCATGGGAATTTCGTCACATAGTTCCGAATGATATGCAGTTAAAAACTATAATGAACCCGACAAGCAAGCACAGATGCAACGTTGTCTACGTAAGGTTGTAGAATTAGAGGTCTCCCTTATCCCCTCTCACATGTCTGTGATGTTTCGATAGCCTACAGCATCCGGTGATAGGATACGGTAACTTTGGATTAGTGGCTGGCATACGAAAAGGAGCTTTACGAGTATTATTCCTTACGGCTTTAGGGATAGTACCGTAACTCAGCAGTGTGGCTCCTTTATGCTTGCTCACTTCTTGGTTGTTTCTGATTTCCTTCATTCTACAAAATTTATAGCCGATTTGTATATGTCCTCAAGTCATAAACACTTGGTGACTATTGCGGCGCGCGTGCGCACGTGTTTGTGTGTGTGTGTCGGCTCGATGGGGATGGGTGTTCAGGTCTGGTGGACACAGGTCGACGTCCGTCGATCGCGACAACTCCGATCTGTAACTGTTGAAACAAACTCCTCGCTTTGTTTGGCTAGTTTCAGATACTATCTCCCTTTAACAGATATCCGCGTATCGATGGAGCAGCACGCCGGAATGTATAAGCGGCCCTCGCTTACAATTGAAGCAATGGTGTTCGAAGGATGTCTGTCTTCTTCACTGCCACACACAGTGACTGCACCGCTCGGTACTGCAACAACTCCCTTTACCTGAAACAATAAACCAAATATCCTTCGCGTGTTCGCGACCGGCTTATAAGCTTACGCGAAATTTGATAACAGTAGTTCTCTATGCCCAGTTTGCAAATGACTGTTCAAAAGTAGATAATATGATTTCTCGAATTATAAGTTGCACCATTCAAGCCGATGCCACAATATAGTCTTGTGAGGATGTTGATTTGTGAAGTATCGTAGCGTCGTTAAGGCGTCGCTATGGTGCTAATTCAACAACTCCTACGTCGTAAATCCAGAGATAAGGTATTCTCTAAACAACGTACAGAATGCGTCGTATTTCGATGTAAACTTACCGTTCCCTATTAATACTGTCACTAAATCACCTTTTACTTCGGCGTTCTCTCAAGAAATAATCATTTCATGGTTATACAGTAATGTTCCATTAAATAATATAGCCGACACCAAGCATTAACGTTTATTGAACTTCAGAATTATTTAACCATTGCACTTGAAAACACGCCGATCCGTCATTCAGGGAATTTAAGCTATTTGCATCAGCAAACGTCGTACCTGTGAATTCTTCGTGATCCTGTGTAGAAGTTTACTACTCAAGGCTATTTGTAGAGTTTATGTCGGGGGTTGGTATGCTGCTGTAGACTTCAATGTTCGTGACTGTCACAGGTCACGACGGTTAAGTCCCAGAATTAAGTATCTCGCGACTTATTTTTCCTTCACGTATAATAACTGTTCCGTTGTCTGGCTAAATGGTAACTGTTATCTTACACCTGTTCAGAATTCTGACTAGTGAGTCAAGACGATACTGGAAAAGATTTAAAACTCCAGATCGGACTGAAAGAATCTAGTAGCGGTCAATAGGCGTACTGTTATCGCAACGTCTACAGGAGAGAGAATTAACATCTCCATCGAAGTTATACATTGTAGTCGCAGCGAACTTACAGCTCGATGTAGCTACAACTCTCTTCTTGGATAAATGTCATCTCTGATCATTTTGTCTTGTCTGGGTGTTAATCTCCGTAAGACATATATTTTGAATTCTTTATTTACAGTTTCATGCTTCGTATTATCTGATAGTCTTTCATTTAGTTCTTTCCTTGTAATAAACGTTGTTAGTCACATAGTATTTCTGTTAGTCAAACTTTTAATAGTGTTAATACTTTGTTGTCAGTAGCTCCCGTCAAGGTCAGAATAACTATTTGTTATTATATCTTTTGCTACTAAAGAGATGTCATTAGGGAATCTAGATATCTGGGTTGTTATACTTTGTACTCATCAGATTGTACGCAGTTTGCCAATTCACTGTTGAGATGAGAGGGTAAACACTGACAACACTTATGAGCACATAAAAGGATTATATGTGCGGGGCAGGAGTCCACTCTGATGCTCAAGAAGTCAATATATGGTGTGAAGTTGGGGGGTGAGGAGCAGGCTAAGGGAGGTTCATTTTGTTTCTCTTACACATTCTGTATATCGCAGCTGGGGTTTGTGTTCCCTAAGGCCACGAAAATTCAACAGCATTCACCCAAAGTCAACAAAAGGCAGCGATGTTACAGTCCTAGGAGTCACCAATTGTGAGTGCTGATAGGTGCATTACTATCAAGGGTTACCCATATTACTGGCCGAGTACAAATCTGCCCTTATAATCACACTAACATAGTCCACCTTGCGTGCTCTTCATGGAAGAGCTGCCTCAGAATTTTGTCTGTGTCTGTCACCTGAAATATTTGTACACTACCGCCGTCATGAAATCAGTTCTCAGGTCAAGTAGAATTTTGAAACTGGAATAAACCGTAATACAACTGAGCCCCTTTTCATGTTATGCTTTTAACTATTTTTTTATCTACATCTACATGGCTTTTCTGCAAATCACATTTAAGTGCCTGGCAGAGTTTATCCAACCACCTTCACAATTCTCTGTTATTCCAATCTCGTATAGCGCGCGGAAAGAATGAACACCTATACGAGCTCTGACTTCCCTTATTTTATCATGGCAATCGTTCCTCCCTATGTAGGCCAGGGTCCACAAAATAATTTCGCATTCTGAGGAGAAAACTGGTAATTGGAATTTCGTGAGAAGATTCCGTCCGAACGAAAAACGCCTTTCTTTTAATGATGTCCAGCCCAAATCCTGTATCATTTCTGCGACACTCTCTCCCATATTTCGTCATAATACAAAACGTACTGCCTTTCTTTTAACATTTTGGATGTACTCCGTCAGTCCTATCTGGTAAGGATCCCACACCTCGCAGCAGTATTCTAAAAGAGGACGGACAAGCATAGTATAGGCAGTCTCCTTAGTAGGTCTGTTACATTTTCTAAGTTTCCTGCCAATAAAACGCAGTCTTTGGTTAGCCTTCCCCCAAATTTTCTATGTGTTCCTTCCAATTTAAGTTGTTCGTAATTGTAATACCTACGTATTTAGTTGAATTTACGGCTTTTAGATTAGACTGATTTATCGTGTAACTGAAGTTTAACGAGTTCCTTTTAGCACTCATGTGGATACCCCCACACGTTTCGTTATTTAGGGTCAACTGCCACTTTTCGCATCATTCAGATATCTTTTCTAAATCGTTTTGTAGTTTGTTTTGATCTTCTGATGACTTTATTAGTCGATAAACAACAGCGTCATATGCAAACTACCGAATGTGGCTGCTCAGATTGTCTCCAAAATCGTTTATTTAGATAAGGAACATCAAAGGGCCTATAACACTACCTTGGGGAACGCCAGAAATCACTTGTTTTACTCGATAACTTTACGCCAATTCCTCTCTCTCAGGAAATCACAAATCCAGTCACATAACTGAGACGGTATTCCATAAGCACGCAATTTCACTACGAGCAGCTTGTGTGGTACAGTGTCAAAAGCCTTCCGGAAATCTAGAAATACGGAATCGATCTGAAATCCATTGTCAATGGCACTCAACACATCATGTGAATAAAGAGCTAGTTGTGTTTCACAGGAACGATGTTTTCTAAACTCATGTTGAGTGTGTGTCAATAGATCGATTTCTTCGAGGTAATTCATAATGTTCGAACACAACATATGCTCCAAAATCCTGCTGCATATCGACGTTAACGATATGGACAAGAAGATACTTTATTGACAGGGTAGTTAAGAGGGTAGAGGTGTAGTTGACAGAACTGGGATTCACAGACCCCAATAGTCTGTCTGGATTACACATCGACATTCAAGTGAAAGACAGATATACTTTTTTTTTTTTTTGAAACGTTTGCTGGTGCAGTCACATTGTTTTATTGAAAGGGATTTGCAGTTCTTTTTTATTATTTTTTTCAAGCTGTTATGCCAGTCAACAGAGAGTTCTCTATCCTAAGCACTATGTTTTCCATAAAACAAGGATGAGCAGTGTGTTAAAGGACATACACAGACATGAGTTTGTGTTCAGGTGGACGCGTGCCCAGATGGTTGCCTGACGGCCTACAGCTCTGACACCAGAGGCAACGTACTGTCGGTGACGGACCTCACCACAGGGACCACCAAACACCTGCAGAGCCAGTACTTCTACCCCAAGCCCGGCTTCTTCTTCACTAAGGCGGGAGGTCCAGCCTACTACATGCCGGACGGCATCGATGGAGTGTCCGCCGATGAGAGCTGCGATGGCAAACTCTACTTTCAGGCGTTCGCCAGCAACATCCAGGGCGTTGTCGACAAGCAGGTCATCCGAGATGCATGCGACGGGGATGTTTTGGACATCAAGACGCAGGTAACGTCACATGTTCAGCTCTGTCACACGGTACGTGGAGTACTTCCGCACGCAGCGAATACTTGTATTTTTCTATCAGTTTTATCGAACTATTCCTCCTGCAAGCGGCTGCCGCTAGAGGCAGATTGTAAGGTTCTCGCCAACGAGGCTTGACTCTAGTCTGTGAGTACAGTTTTATCGAACCATTCTTCCTGCAAGCGGCTGCCGATGGAGGCATGTGAGTAGGTTGATTGCTATTCCGATGGCCTCAATATGAGTTTAAGCAGATTTGTATCATGCTCAGCTTGTAGCATATTTCACTTGCGAGACCGTGGGAGTTGTCATTGTCTAAGAGAGTGCCTTGGTGATACTCGCAACATTTAAAAAAAAGTCTTATACCCAAATATGAGTAACATCGTCAGCTGGAGGTTCTCTAAATTTACATAACGGTGGTTTTCGTCTTTCTGTCTGGATCCCCATTTTCAGTTCCCCAGTATTTCTGTTACACTTCCATGAGACCTTCACAAACTATTACGATCCTATCATTGCGTCTCTGAATTCTCGCTTGATGTCTTTTTCTCAAGCTGAAATCCTAGCGGCTCACAAAGCTGGACCATTACTCTAGATGTTGTCGCGGTAGGGTATTGTATGTGATTGCCTTCACTAAAGCGCTGCATTTTCGTGCAACCTTTCCAACAAATTTGTCTTTTATTCGCGTCATCTATGTAATACTGCAAGAGTGTATTCTAGATATTCACCACTAATCTTGTAATCAGATACTATCGCGCTATTCCTGTCTGTTCTAGGCACTAAAGGACTGCCACTCGTTGCATCAAGTATATATTTTGTCGAAATGTTTCTGCCTCCAACGTCGGCACTTCGATGAGTTCAACAGCATCATCAATATACCATGTCACAAAGTTGCTGATCTTCACTGATAAATCTTTTACCCTCTTTCGTTCGCTTGAAGTGCATCTGAAATTAATTGCTTTCGTATGGGACATTCACTGTCCTGCAGCATGTACTGGAGTCTATTTAAGAAATGTTCATCTAGTGAGCCATACATCTGAGAAAATACTCTTTACGATCGTGGAAAATGTGGCGTAACCAAAAATGTCACAAATAGTAGTGTTGCTTGCTATTACTTAAGAAATTCGGTAATGTATGGTGCAGGTAGAAGACTGATGTATGTGTTTCAGGTTGATCTGCCAGGAGAAATATCTGGGCCGAGCGGAGTAATAGCGGTGGATCCGAAGGGACAGTTGCTATTCTTCCCTGTGCTAGATGAACTGGCCATCTACTGTTGGAATACGAGCAAGCCTCACGACCAAAAGAACTTTCGCCTGATCATTAAAGACGATGAAAATCTACAGTTTGTCAGCAGCATCAACATAGACCATGAAAAACAAGTACTATATATAATGAGCGATCGATTAACATCCTATCTATCAAATACCACCGACTGCTCTGATGACAACTTCCAAATTTTGTATATTGACATCAAGAATATAGAATGTTAGTTCTATGTGTAACAGATTTTGTTTTGTGATTTCGAAGGAACTTGGTGCCTCGGCAAGATCCATCGGATGTAATTACCATTGTATGATATATTGAGAAGAATGAAATACAGAGACTGCAAAGACTTAAGTCGAATCTAATTTTTTCAGGTTTAAGATGCAGAATAACGCATATTAAAATTTATTGTTTTGTGACAGAGAAAGTGAAAATTAAATCACGCACAATCATCAATTTAAATATTAATCCCTACATTTACACTGAAACACAGATAGTTTAAAACTGGAACATATAGACATTTACTTTAATATCTTCTCTTCCATCAGAAAGAAAGGAAGCAAAGCAGGGTGTTCCATTCCTGTCGACATCAACTGTGTTCTTTCGTAACGGCCTTCCCATTATTTGCATAAAGAAACTTTGGGAAATTACAGAAAATCAAAATGTCATTGGCAGGCTGGGGATCTGAACTGATGTCTTAGCGAATGGGATCCTTTTGTGCTAAGAAAAATAGCTGGGCATTAAGAATGGCTGGTATCTCATCTAGGAAATGAAGTTAGTTAATTCCATTGGTCATAGATCATCGACACGATTTATGTCGATATGATGTTGAACCAGTCAGGTTACAAAGCATTTTAGAATTTCCAGTAGTGCAGACTGTACGGTTTGCCCTAAGCCATTATATGTATGTCTTGTGAAATAGTCGTAAGAAAAGAGGTAATCTTCTTTTCCTTCGATTCAACTAATGCCGCTGCAACGTTACACTTTTATTTCATAGAAGAAGTACTCATAGGGGGTAACATTAGCAGATATTTAAAACTTGCTTTGACAAAATATAATACAGTAGCGTTTTTGTTTAAATTGTTACATATTTTTGTGGCTGCGTGTTGCATGCAGTACTGTGATCAACTAACAGCGTTAGTGACGAGTATGATGACGTTATTTCTTTTTGTGTTGCATTTGTTGGTATTATTGCATTTTTTTCAAGTTGTGGTTGATTTCCTTTGACAAGATTTGCAAGCGTATGTGTGCGTGGTATTTTAAAATTCGCGAAAGTGTATGACAGTCTACTGTCCGTGAGAGCATCTCTGATTTTTTTTTCTTTTTTGTGGCAGCCTTCAGGAAGAGGAAAGTAGCTTATCATGTCTCACGACTCAGGTCCTAGTGTGTCTACAAACCCATCAAGCAACTGTACCGTGTGTGGGGGATGGTACCCTATACGACTACTAGTCATTTCCTTTCCTGTTCATCTCGCAAATACAGCGTATGAGCCCTAATTTCTCGAATCTCATCTTCGTGAACCTCGCGAGCAATGAATGTTGGTAGCAGTGGAATCGTGTGGCAGTCGGCATCGAATGCAAGTTCTCTAAATTTACTCAACAGTGTTTCTTGGAAGGAACGTCGTTTTCTCTCCAGTGATTCCCACTTGAATTCCCAAAGCACCTTCGTAACACATACGTGTTGTTCGAACCTACCGGTAACAATATAACTGTCCACCTCTGACATGCTTCGATGGCTTCTTTGAGTCTGACCAGTTACGGATCCCAAACACTCAAAACGTCCCATACACGGTCTCCTTTACAGGTCAACCACTCTTACCTAAAATTCTTCAAATAAACTAAAGTCGACCACTCGCCTTCCCTATCACATTTCTCACATGCTCGTTCCATTTCATATCGATTTGCAACGCTACACACAAGTAATTAAACGACTTCACTGTGTCAAGGAGGACGCTAGCAAATACTGTATCCGAACATTATAGGTTTGTTCTTCGAACTTATCCGCGTTAACTTACATTTTTCCACATTTAGAGCTAGTTGCCATTCATCACACCATCTAGAAATTTTTTAAAAGTCGTCTTGTATCTCCCTACAGTCATTCAACATTGACACCTTTACCATACGCCACATCATCATCAGCAAACAACTGCAGATTGCTACCCACCCTGCCCGCCAAATCGATTATGTATATAGAAAAAAAAGCGGCCCTTTCACACTCCTCTGGGGCATTCCTGACGATATCCTTGTTTCTGATTAACACTCGCCACCGAAGACAACATACTGGGTTCTATTACATAGATATCTTCAGGCCAGTCAAATGTCTGTAAACTTATTCTACGTGCTCACACCTTCGTCAGCCTGCAATGGGCCACCGTGTCAAATGGTTTCCAGAAATCTATAAATATGGAATCTGCCTGTTGCCCTTCATCCATAGTTGGCAATATGCCATATAAGAAAGGGGCCAGCTGAGTTTCTCACTAGCGATGCTTGTTAAGATCACAAAGTTGACGGGTTCCAGATGATTAGAACGAAAGACGCTGAAGGGATTTGCAGCAATGTTCAGTTGTTTTTGAAGAAGAGCTCAGCAATGTGCTATACTGACTTTCATAGAGTGAGATGAGAGACTGAAGCATCAGCACAATCACCTTGGTAAGCCGTTAGGTCAAGCATGTGACCGTCTCATGCCTATTGCGCTCTTAAAATCATTAAAACGTTAAACTACAAGATCCACTTGACACAGAACGAGTTGAATTACGTTACTTAGTATTCTTTAGGATAGTTTGTCATCACACTATGTGGCTCCTCACAGTGGAGCTTTGACAAAACATAAACTTTATCAAGGTAAACTGCAGCTCATAAAGAAATTTCACAAGGGATATTCATCATTTGATATCTAATGGAGGGTTTTATAGGAAAAAACTTCCTGTATATTGTGATCATTGAATTGCTACATGCAGTTGTTACTTCCCACATACTGAAGTGAAGTCTCCTACTGAATAGGTACATGAGAAAGCTTTATCATAAGATACTAATAACTCTAAACGCAGAAATAAAACAAGATACTGATCTGCATCTTCTTTTAAGAAAAGCAGTTGTACGAAAAGAGTTTAGTTGCATAAAAGGCTGAATAATAGTTTTCCCCATTTCAAATTTTCACGAGTATGCACACTCAAGAAACTGAATTTAGATTAGATTTAATTTAGGTTCCATAGATCCCCTAAGATATATGCCTTTAGACTAGAAGGAGTTTGCCTAAAAAATCCTTAAGTTTCTGTTACACTGAACATTATTATTAATAACTAAACTTTTATATCTGCTGGGAGGTTAAAGAAAATATCTGTTCCTGAATAATACACATCTCCAGACCAAAGCAAGTGACATTAATCTATGTGAATGCTAACTTATTTCTAGTCTAGATTTCTGGTTCAAAAATGGTTCAAATGACTCTGAGCACTATGGGACTTAACTTCTGAGGTCATCAGTCCCCTAGAACTTAGAACTACTTAAACCTAACCAACCTAAGGACATCACACACATCCACGTCCGAGGCAGGATTCGCACCTGCGACCGTAGCGGTCGCGCGGTTCCAGACTGTAGCGCCTAGAACCGCTCGACCACCTTGGCCGGCTAGATTTCATGAAATGAGTTTTCAGCTTAAAAGAGATATATTGTTTATGACAATAATTATTAAAGTACAAATATACAGGGAAGAAGCAGGTAGTACCTTAAGTTCCTTGAACATGCCATGCTGGACATTCTTTAGTTCACACAACAAATAATTCATAATACACACTTTTGAATGTGGAATACTTTAGCATGGTTTGATGAGGTACCTCAACAAATTATTCCCTATAACATTGTTGAATGAAGAGAAGCGAGGTATGCTACATTAGTTATTTTCATGTCATGTACATTTAACAGCATCCTCACTGCTAAAAAAGGATTTGTTTAGGTGCTTCAGCGGTTGTGTGTACGCTCCTCCCAGTTTAATTGATTATGAAGTTGTAAGCTCCCCATTATATTTCTCTGTACGATATTTAACCCAACTTTACCTCCAACTCTTCAAAAAGTCTGTGTATTACGAAAAGCATGTATCCAGGAACTGTCATAAAACATAAATTGGTATGCTAACAGTTGCTGGAACAGAACCTAATTTAAACTGAACTGGTGTCAACATAACTCATCTTTGTATTAAGCGTGCAACTGAAGTAAACCAATCATCTGGTAGTAATCAATCATTTATTTCGGGTCTCGACAACGTTGTGGCAGATTTCTCGAAAGTGCAATAGCAAACAGTAAGCAGGCAGCATCCAAACTACTTTTCTACATCTAAATAAATACTCAAACTGTTGCCTATCAAATGGTGCAATGTGGTAATGTGTAATGATAAATCTTTAAGCAGTGGATGTGGAGAGTTATTATTTCTATGAAATGATATTCCAAAATAACGATTTTAGAATCAATAATGATTGCAAAAGGACAGAGTAAAGCTTTCTGTGATCTTCAGACATAACGTAGGCCAGAACAGTACTATGCTTAACAAACTGAACAGTAATTTGAAAAGGTTACAGTGTTAACAAACAATTTCTATTAAAAAAAAAAAAACAGCTTGACCAGTTGATATCTTAATGCATGACTCAGGGCAGTGGGGTGGTCTTTCTCTCAGCTCTGAACCGGTTATCTAGCTGACAGTAGTTGGTACAACAAATTAGCTGCACAGTGCTACAGTGTTACCTCAGATTTCTTCTCTTAAAAAATAATAACATTATTCAAAAAGTACGTTCTCTCCTTTTCCGAAAAGGTACGTCATATTCATCCTTATTTTCCTTTACAATAAATCTTTCTTCAGGTAACAGACACAATCACAAGTCAATACATTACTACTGAATACATACATTACATAATATATTTCAACTAAATATGTATCAAACTGCACGCAGGCAAGGACTACTGTGCCACAACAAGACCAAAGATTGCTTAACAGTAAAATAATTTGCTCTCTCTCTGATGTGCACATAGATACCTTACAAAAATCAGAATGACCTATTCAACTTACATATCCTTCATTTTCCCTGAGTCTAATTTTGTACAAGTTAATTTCAGATAGGAACAAGATGAGGACAAGATTCTGAACATTAAGGATAGAAAAATACAAAACGCAAACTCAAAGAGAAATATCTCTGTAGAAGAATATGTGTTAATGAACATATAAAAATATTTACAAGATTCAATAACATGTGAATGATTTAATCAATACAGTTCACAACACAAGGATATTATGTTTCATGTCCATGAGAACGTTCTGCAAGGGCTATTTTGAAAGTCTGTACACATTTTTGCTGTATTAAGTAGTATTGGTGATCTACTGGTGATCTAGACTGTTTTTGTAGCACAAGGAAGTAGGGAAGCGTATGTCACATTTTTCTTAAATGCCTTTATTTAGCCGCCAAAAGAATTTCATGTAAATTTTAAAGTATTACGACCAGCGTTGCACACCGTTGAGCCTGAAGCTAGTATATTTTATTCTTCTTCATGAGAGAACAGAAAATATAGAAATCCTCCTTTGCTCCTTTAGGGGTAAGACATTATTTATTTGTTATGTGCACAGGGATCAAAGTTATCAGTTTTGACAGGGCCAAAGAATTAAGTGCCTAAGGGGCTGAATGTATTTTGCTGTGACTGAATTTCTTTACTGGTATTGGGAATTGAGTTGCCCAATCAGTTCGTATAAAGTTTTTGCTACCAGTAATGCAGAGTAAGTACACCACTTGTAATTTCCACACTCTACACGATAACTCCAGGCATGTATGCATTATCAGTTCACAGTCATTCAGTGTATTACAAAGAAGAAATAGTTTTAAAAAAGATAGTAAGTAAAATCAGTTACACAAAATCTTAAATCACCCATTCATTCAATAATTATTTAAAGACGGCTACAAAGTTTATGTAACAAAGTAATCGATGATCGGCACACAACACAAAATTTCACATATTCATCACAAAATTTTAGATGACTTGGCTGGAAAAGACGTACAGCGTTAGTAAAATTAGCGCAGAGATACTATTTCTTTCGAGAAATCCATCTCTATCTTATTACGTATTACAATAAAAATCATCAAACTCCCCTGACAGACAAGATCCACCCACATATGTAAGCTCCCTACAATATGTTCCTTTATGAAATTTAACGTAGCTTTACCTCTCATTCTATAAAAAGTCTGCGTATTACCAAAACCACGTACCCATAAACTGGTACAAACCTTAAACTCGTACGCTAAACTTTGACTGAACAGAACCTAATTTGAACTGAACTGAACTTGTATATATATTAAATACGCAACTGAGGAGAAACAGTTATCTGTCACTAGTCAAAATTTCCACATACTTCGCGTCTCGACAATGCTGTTGCAGATTTCTCAAAAACCCAACAGCTAAAAGGAAGCAGACAGCGTCTAAGTTAGTTTTCTTTGTCTAAATAAATATTCAAATTAAAACTTCCTGGCAGACTAAAACTGCAGCCGAACCGAGACTCTAGCTCGGGACCTTTGCCTTTCGCGGGCAATTGCTCTACCGACTGAGGTATCCAAGCACGACTCGCGACCCATCCTCATAGCTTCAGTTCTGCCAGTACCTCTTCTCCTCTTCCAGGAGTACTATTTGTGCAAGGTTCGCAGAAGAGATTTTGTGAAGTGTGGAAACTAGGCGACGAGCTGTTGGCAGACCTGAGGCTGTGAGGACGGGTCGCGACTTGTGCTGGGTACCTCGGTCGGCAGAACACTTGCCCGCGAAAGGCAAAGGTCCCGAGTCAGAATCTGGTCCCAGTAAACAGTTTTAATCTGATAGCAAATTTCATATCAGCGCACAATCCATTGCAGAGTGAAATTCTCATTCTGGAATATTCAAAATGTTACCTACTACATGGTGCATGTAATAATTCGTAATGATAAACGTTTAAGGAGTGGAATGGAGAGAGTAACTAATCCTATGAAATGATATTTCAAAATAACGATTTTAGATTGAAGTTTGTATTCAAAAGGACAGAGTAAAGCTTTGCGTGATCTTCACACATTATGTTGATCTGAACAACGCTGTGCTTAACAAAGTGGACAATAATTTGGAAAGGGTACAATGTTAACATACATTTTCTGCAAAAAACCAAACAGCTTAATCAGTTGTTATCTTAATGCATGACTCATGGAAGTTGGGTGGTCTTTGTATCAGCTCTGAACAAGTTATCTAGCTGACAAGAGTTGTTCTAATAAATTAGCTGCGCTCTGCTGCAGTCGTACCTCAAACTTCTTCAGGAAGATGATTGGATCTTCGGCCAAACAAAGCAGAGGTCTTTAACGCAATTTCGTCGCAAGATATGATTTTGCGATTTGGTCTGAGGGAGCCCTTGCCTGGCTCTAGTGACGCGAGGTCGTCTATCCTGGAGCACTGATAATTTTTTTGTTAACATCATATTATATTGGTAGTATGGGTTATGGTATTAATTCCTAAAAGACTGTGACTAGATATCGATGCCGTTTACGGAAATTTCGAGTCTTTTTAGTGCGAATTGAAGCAGTCTTTTGATTGCTATAAATTCAATATGGCATGTTCCGACAGTGGCAAATAGTATTCAATAGCATGTCCCAAAACCTTTTGCAGAACTCCATAGCGAAATTATTCGTTGTGGCTGCTTTGGGTTTGGAACTTGCAATCTAACGTCCTTTGGCGGCACACTCTGTAGCATACACTAGAACGTCACATTCACCTTGCGGTGACTTTTTCTGCATTACGTGAACTTTCCCTGAAGCTACGAGTAATTGTTTTTCTACTGGAAAACTGTAATCGAAACCAATCGGACTACGGGTGTCGGTACAAAGTCTTTTGGTGTCGGGTTTTGCTAACTACTAAACAAGCGAAGTAAGTTAAATCAGCTTCGTTTCATAGCTGACCTCAATTTACACATGGAGTGTCTGTGGCTCGAATACACGCTCTTTGCTCTACGAACGTTCACTTTAAACTATCAGTTCTCGTTTACAGTTGCACAGTGCGCCACGCAGAATTAGTTATTCGAAATTAAGTCCATTTTATAGAGAAAAAGCAGAATTTGCACAGTCCTCATTTACGGAAGTCCGTTAATATTTTCCGACACTCCAAAGTTACTTGAAATTCAATATTTTTTTAAAATGCTGAATGCAAACACGCCAGATCATCACAAGATCCGAGCACTGACTCCTCATGAACTGCTTATAGCACTCGTGGAAGCCCTACTATAGAGCGTGAAAATACTGTCTTCTTATTGGGTGAACCCAAATGCAGCCAGTCTGCTTTCGAGATTCGTCTGCACCCTGCGTTTTCCATTTTGAACCTGTTACTTTATCAAGGGGCTTTAGACCAATTGTATCACAAAATTATTTGCAAACAAACAAATAAACTCAGTTAATCACCTCGTTAAAAGACTGAACTAATGAAATACGCTTCTTGTTTCTTCAGGACCGTAAACTGCCATCTCATTACACAAAGTTTCTCTACATATGTAACTGATCCACACTTTACAGATCCATTTGCCCACGCTGTCACATTCAGGTACTTACAATTTCAAGTATGCATATGTCACACTTCTTCGTTCATTCAGTAAAGTAGTTAAACAGAAGAAACTGACATTATTTAATATATAACACAATGTAAATGAAAATAGGAAAATCATTACAAAAAGTATTTTACAGAAAAGCGTTTTTCTCTGTGACTGTACTGTTAGATATCTCATTACACACCTCCACTCATCTTTAGCCAGTACATGTGAACACGTCAGGAAACTTCTAATTCGTGGACGTTCTAGAATGTGTGTTTTAAGAAATTTGTAAATGTCCAAACGTGTTGTGCAGGCCAAGGTTAAATTAAAGTTGTTTTATTCCACTGCGTGTATCGTAAAAGTACACTTAACTTATAATAATGCATTTACTATTTCATCGCCTGTAAGGTGGTGACTCAACCTATAGGCTGGAGATGCGCGTTGGCTCAAACGATACAACATCCGACATGGTTAACGGACGTCTCTCAGAACATATGCAACTAAGTTCTGATTCTATGTGAACGATGATGGTGCTACGCCATGGGACCCTTGTTGAAAGATTACATGAAATCGACATTTTTGTGTTGCATAACTTGTTGATGAGTTTCATCGCATCGCGACCACTCACTCTCTTTCGTGTGAATATTACCGCGGCATACATGTAATGACTGAAAATTGTGCGATGTCATCCGAAGAGCGAGGTGCCAACGCGAGGTAGGTATTTCGCGACGGAACCACAATAAACATGGTCACTGGCAGAAGCAACGGCGCAAAAGAGGTTATGGCGTAGACACGCCCAGAGGCTGCATACGCCACACACTCAGCTCGCTTACTTACGTCTGACGAGGGGACAGTACGCACTTGTTCACACCGATTTGATTCCTATTCATAGGGCGTGCAGATCATGGCTAGGATTTGTAAAAAGGAAGGCGCAACTCTCAACTGTTTTCGAGAAAATTGAGTTTGAATATTTTAAGCATGCATATGTACTAGTGTCTGTTCGCTACCAGCGACGCAATCCGTAGCCGAGCGAATAAACAATGAGCGAAGAAACACTTTCATATCTTGGAGGACTCTGGATCGAATCTCGCTCCTGCCACTGTTTCTTCATCTTTTTTTCGTTTTTTATAACTGTGCAAATTATAAGTACCTAAGGAATCATTTATTGTTGGATTCATATATCATTATCATAATCTTCACCTTGAAAATTCGAGTTTTGTTCTACCGTTTTGGTAGAGCTTTATCAGTGTAACCGTGTTCCTGCAGGCACATTTCGTTCCACCATGAGCCCATTGTCCCAGTAATCCTGCAGTTAGTTTTGTTCCACCAGTAACATTTTCATGTTCACAAACAGCTTTCTGTAGATTAAGGTAGTAACGGAGCGCCGCTTACAGACACGAAGAATACTTAAATTCGTACTGTAGCTTCCGAAGTAGTTACGTATCAACGCTCCAACGTGTCCGATTTTACGAGTCAATGTATTGATGTGCCTGGTATTTCGACAGCACGAGAACTTGAACCTCATTGTGATGCCGAATCGCTTCACGGTGAAGCTCTAAAACTACTATTACAAACGACACTTATGTACAGTTCCGCAATATTACAAGATTAAGGTCGTCAGCCAAGCTGGAGAACATGCAGGACGGAGTTCGGTCACTCGTCGTAGAAGGGTAGTTTCACCTCTCAAAAGGGTAAAAGGTTTGAAAATATGAGAAGATCATATAAAACAAAGTGGAAGAAGCCATGAGCAACTTAAAACAGTTGATTCGTGGACCTATGATTGTTTCATAGAAGCTCGAGAATGTAATCGGCAGGTGACTACGAGAAACCTGCAGCACTGGGCTCTTGCAGCTGCTATACAGTTTCCTGATTTAAATTTTCAAGCTTCTGGCTAGTGGGACGTCTTCTTCAAACGAAGATATCAGGCTCGTCAGAGAGGTGTCACCAGATTTGAGATCCAAAACGCTTATCTTCAGTAGGTTCTTGATGCAGAAGCAAATTTCCAAATGCAGATTCGAGCGCTCATAGCAAAATACGACAAGTATTTTGTTATTAACATTGATCAAACGGGTATTACACACAAAATTACTTCATTCACTTAAATCAATAGTGGTAGTATTTTTATAGACCAAAGGGTGCTAATTTGTGGATGTTTGTTCTAGGATGCCAACGTCACTCAATTTATAACCGAACTCGCGTCGAACGCGGAAAAAAAGTGGTACTTGTGCAGTGAAACGATATGCGCAAGGTGACACATTCGAATACCGCACAATATGTTGTCACCTTCTCTGAGAAACGGCTACCAACGATATTCGTTTGCGTGCAAGAGATCACTGGGTCATTTGGACCAAGGATGAAAAAAGAAACTGCCGAATACGCACACAAACACAGAAACGTTGCAGTAACATCTTCAATGTCTGGCAAACGCACAATAGTATCATATAGGAAATTTGTAATTGACATCTTGAAGCCATACCTGAGAGAAGAGCAATTTCTTTTGCTCCTCTATTCATGAGGATAGAGAGGGTTTGCCAACGGACGGTGTTAAAGTAATTCCTCCACAATGTACTATGTAAATGCAGACCTGCGACTTTTTTTTTGTAGGTAGGTGAATAACTTTATAAAACGACTACAGATTTGTTCTTACGTTATCGAACACAATAGAGAGAGTTTCACGAGAATCCTGCACAAAAATTCAATAAATCATACACCATCTGTACTTGCACCAATATTCGGTGACATGATCAGATATGTGTAGTATGCCACGAAATCGTGTGATGTCCGAGAACCGTTTACGAACAGAAACCAAGTTTGTTTTGCAGTAGAGACATTGAAAAAACCGTGCTCATGCAAGAAATCTTCGTTCATTATACGTGCTGTACATCACAAGAATTAATGTTTTACTTGTTTTTACTATCAGTAACATCCTGATTCGTGTCGTGCTCAATTTGTGTCACTAATGTAGGTACGGTAATGTCAAGAAAAAGACTGCACTGATTTGATTCAAAATAGTCGTGTATCCTTCATTATTTCCAATGCCTTCATAAAGACATTTTGGTTTCGTACTTCACAGGATAAATGTTATGCAAATAATAAATAATTCATTAAATATTGATAATCTGGAAATCAATAACATATCTGTTGTTAGTGTTACGTTTGAATAGAAAAGAAGTACCTGCAGCGAGGTTCGATCCAAAGACATTGCGTTTCAGAAACTAAGCACTTAATGAATTGTCTGCCGATTTCTTGCCCGACAGCAACACATAACAGTATAATCACGCATGCCTATAACCTTCCAACTCTATTTTCTTGAAAACGGTTGAGAGCTGCGCCTTCTTCTGTACGTAAGCTGAAGTATTAGACATGCTCTGCACACCCTGTCGACATGAATCAAGTCGGTGAGGGCAAGTACGTACGGTCCCCTTGTGAGCCCAGTGCCTCCGAGCCCAGTCAGCAACCACAGCCGAAGACGACAGCGTCGTCTCTGACCCGAGTCAACAGCGCTACACTTGTATTAGACAAAACTCTGCATAGAAGTTTATCGCCATTTGTACTCAGTGAGAGGACACTAGCATCTTGTACTGTATCAAATGATGCATTAATGTACAGTGACAGTAACTAATACTCATGGTATCCCTGTGAACATGTTTTTTTGATCATAAGTTTAAATTTTAATAAAATGATGTTATATTTTGTATGTTGTATTATCGTCTCGACCCACTCCAGGACCGAGCGAGGTGGCGCAGTGGTTAGACACTGGACTCGCATTCGGGAGGACGACGGTTCAATCCCGCGTCCGGCCATCCTGATTTAGGTTTTCCGTGATTTCCCTAAATCGCTCCAGGCAGATGCCGGGGTGGTTCCTCTGTAAGGGCCCGGCCGACTTCCTTCCCCATCCTTCCCTAATCCGATGAGACCGATGACCACGCTGTCTGGTCTCCTTCCCCAAACCAACCAACCAACCAACCCACTCCAGGTGTGAAGCTAAGAACCCACCACTGGACCAGTGTCGTTTCGTTCGATACGACAAACTGCACAAAAGTTTCTGGATTTCGGATTGCATTTATAAGGTTAAACCTCGCGTATCCACAATTCGGGGTATCAATCTGTCGTTAGGCCCTTTATATTTACGAAGATATCAAGTGAAACAGATATTGCGTTTCCCTAGCTATTAATTCAAGGCCAGACGCCAACGTTCACAATTCATGGTCGGAAGATTCCATTTGGAAAATGAATCTGATGCTGATTTCCATGTCGGCGAATGGGAACACCTAACAACAGCAGCAACCTCTCCGCCACGCCCTGCGACACAAACTGGCCGCGGAGACGGCTCACGTGATATGCAGATGAGGCAAGCCACATGCTACAGAAGCACAGGGCCAGACTCATCAGACCATGAGCAGGTACAGAACCCGAATAGCTCGAGCGGATAACGCTTTTACCACATAACCTCGCACATACAGTGACGACAGTTGCTCCGGGTGGCAAGACTTAGAGGCTAAAAATTTTATTGCCACCAGGAAGCCGATCGAACTTGATATCTGTGGCGACCGGCCACTGGCATTGTTTTATATAAAAACGGTACTCGAGCTTAAGATCCTTCACGGCCTAGCAAACAGTATGTCTACCCTCTGGGGTGAAATCGCTTGGGACCGTTGAGTTATTGCATAGCGTCGAGCACGGCCCTGCTAATCCATCCTCTACGTATTCACATGACGCCATGGGACTGAAAACAACGTGAGAAGCAGTTTCTTTAGGTTGTGATCCGATCATCGTCGAGTTCCGACTCACGAAGGCAGACATTTCTCCCTACACAAAGCGTAACACGGACTCTTCACCAACAATTAACATTCAAATGTGCTTCGGAATAAGAAACCCGCTGCGTAATATTTTCTTATATACAAAATTAAGATTGCGTTACTCCAGCCTACTTGTGTGGTTGCGCTGAAACGCTAATCATTTGCATATCCAAGCGTCTAATAACCATCTGCCGCATGACACTTTTATGATGTTGCAATTCAAATAGGCTAAAGGCGGCAACTTCCTGCTAGATAGGTTGACTGCAGTATTCTGATAAATCGAAGCTGGTCAGGGCGACAGCAATATTTTCCATTCTGCTGTCACAAGACCAGTCATTACTTCCTTATCTGTTGCTTACGTTTGATTACGAACTGGTGTAACTTGTAGCTCTTTCACAACGAAGTGAGGAGTTTCCTTTCGTTGATATGATACCAGGTACTAGTAGCAGCTAACCAATGACATGCTGCCCTTTTCCTCCACCCCCCCCCCCCCCACCTCATTATTTTCAACACCTCAGCTCTCAAGTTCTGGGTTTTGTAGTGTGACAAGTGTCGTATTTTTTTTTTTTTACTTCCACCGCCGCAGCAACCATTACAGCTCATTTTGTTTGAATCTTAAATTAAATAAAACGGAAAAACTACGGCATAGTATCTATGTGATATTTAATAAGGAGTGCTGCAATAGTTGCGAGATGTAAAAATGTGACGAGGCTTTCCTAGAGGTGGTCCCGAAGAGGAACTGGAAAATATGCTCGCATATCTTTCCAAAAGCTTCATGTCACATCTTTTACGGACTACGGCAGTACCTCTTGGAGAAATTTCAGATACCTGTGACAAATTGGGCGGTGAAGAAGAAAGGTTTATGTCCACACAAAACCATCAACGATTCGTACACATTCAAACAGTGACTTCATACCGCAGGTGTGCTAAAAATCAGAGGAGCGTGTGTCAAGATGGTTCTTTCGACTCTTGAAAGGAGCCTCCCAGAAGAAAGGCTGTGGATCAGAGGAAGTCGTCTTGGATACCGAAGGACGTCAACAGACAGGAACTAGGAACAGTTCTGATGTTTGAATTGTAATGTATTACAAATAATACAGTAAAATATTGAAGCAAGTGATCCAGAAATCGAAGCAGCTTTATTATGAGAAAAAGAAATTACATCATTCAATAAAATAAAAACTGTATAGGATATAGTAAAGACAGAGACAGATGCGGCCAAAAAGGAAGAGGTATAGATAGCTCTACAAATAAATGAGACTTTGGTAACAAGTGCATACAGTGTTCCAGACTTCTTAAACAAGTACTTTATTTCTATTACTGACTGACAGCTTGAGGTTACCAGGTTCAGTAAATGGTGCAATGGAGTATCTAAGACCAGTCTTTAAAAATAACTTCAGTGAAATCTAAATGACTCTCATGTCTCCCCAAGAAATAACGTCCATCATGAAATCCTTAAAATCTAAGTATTCCAGTGAGTATGATAATATATCAACAAAGTTAACCAAAGAGTGCTCAAGCGAGTTGAGTCCTACCATAAGTTATTTGTATCATCAATTTATTATCAAGAGAACATTTGAAGACTGGCTAAAATATGCTGAAGTTAAGACTCTTTAAAAGAAGGGGGATAAAGTGATACCATCAAACTATGGACCAATTTCACTTTTGTCGGCTTCCCCAAAAATATTTGAAAAGGTTGTGTTCAAGTGTCTCCCTAAGCATCCGACTGCAAATAATGTATTGTCCAAGTCACGGCTTGGATTTCTTAAGGGTTCTGAAATAGAGAAAGCTTTTTACACTTACATTGAGAGTATACTTAATTCATTAGATAATAAATTAGAGGCTACTGGCATTTTCTGTGACCTGTCAAAAGCCTTTGATTGTGTGAGCCACAGCATTCTCTGAAGTAAATTAGAATATTACGGTGTCACCAGCAATGCTGCAAAATGCTTAGAGCTTTAGCTATCTAACAGAAGACAAAGGGTGTCGTTGCGAAATACCTGTACAATAAGCAGTCAGTCTTCATCTGACTAAGTATTAATAATACGTGGTGTTCCTTAAGGTTCCATCTTGGGTTCATTGCTTTTTCTTGCATACATTAATGATCTCTCATCTGTTACATTGCCATTTGCTAAGTTTGTTTTGTTTGCAGATGACACAAACATTGCAATAAGTAGCAAGTAAAGTACAGAGTTAGAAATAACTGCTAATCAAATTTTCACTGATATTAATAAATGGTTTAAAGCTAATTCACTGTCATTTCACTTTGAGAAGACTCACTATATGCAGTTCAGATTCTGTAAGAGATTGTCTTCCCGTACGTGTATAACGTATGAAGACATGCAGATCGAAGAGGTTCACAGTGTTAAATTTCTGGGAATACAACTCAATAATAAATTCAGTTGGGAAGGACATATCACAGAATTGCTTAAGCTCCTAGACAAGTCTCTATTTTCAGTGAGAATGATGTCAGGTGTAGGAGATGTAAATATAAAAAAAACTTGCATACTTTGCTTAATTTCATTCTATGTCATTTGGGACCATATTGTGGGGCAACTCATCAAACCGAGCAAAATTTTTTAAGCTCCAAAAGCGTGTGATAATAATCAATGGTGGCGTAAATTCAAGAACATCATGTGGAAACCTGTTCAAGGAACTTTGTATTCTAATCACTGCTTCTCAGTATATTTATTACTTAATGAAATTTGTTGCAAGTGATACATCTCTATTTCCAACCCTAGCTCAGTACATAGCATCAATACTAGAAATAAGAAAAATTTACATAAATACCTAAAATTACTTACCTTGGACCAAAAAGGGGTACAATATTCAATCAATTGCCAGCAACCATTACAAACTTGGTTTCATATGAAGCACGGTTTAAACAGGGTTTGATAAACTTCTTGATAGGCAACTCCCTCTACTCTACAGACGAATATCTTAACAGGGACTGTTAAGCCGGCTCAAGTAAAAACGTCTGTTAGATTTCAGTTTTGACTGCACTTGGTCACAACAACTAAGATTAGGTATTTTGTGTATGATAAATTTATTACTAGTGCATAACAATGTTTCATTCTAACAGCGTGTTAATTCTGTAAGTATTAGCTATTCCAGTTTATCGGATTGTATTCACCTATTTCGACAGTCTCGTGACGAATGATCCGGGTAGTAAGTATGATGGTAATCCCAAAGGTAAGGTCTTCTACTTTTTTATAAGTACATAGACCTGTTTATTTCTACAATGGTTTACATCAGTTTACAGCTTGAACATTTAGCTATTTTTCTACTTAACGACCATATCTGTCGATGCATTTTTGTAGACGCTGTAGCAGTTTTTGTATGCCCATGTCATACCAGTTCGCTGCCATGCTGTTCAGAAAGTTATGAACCTCTTCTTTCACCTCATCGTCGGAGCTGAATCGTTTTCCGGCCAAATATTCTTTTAACCTAGGGAACAGGTGATAGTCACTGGGCGCCAAGTCAGGACTGTAGGGTCGGTGGGTGATTATGTTCCACTGAAACAGTTGCAGGAGAGCAACTGTTTGCCGAGAGATGTGTGGGCGAGCGTTGTCATGGAGAATGTGTACGCCCTTGCTCAACATTCCTCTTCTCCGGTTCTGAACTGTCCATTTGAGATTTTTCACAGTGTCACAGTAGCTGTCAGCGTTAATTGTGGTCCCAACGATTCAACTCCGACGACGAGGTGAAAGAAGTGGTTCATAACTTTCTGAACAGCATGGCGGCGAACTGGTGTGACATAGGCATACAAAAACTGCCACAGCGTCTACAAAAATGCATCGACAGGAATGGTGATACGTCGAAAAATAGCTAAATGTTCAAGCTGTAAACTAACGTAAACCATTTTAGAAATAAACAAGTCTATGTAGTTACAAAAAGATAGGAGACCTTACTTTTGGGATTACCCTCGTATTGTATTCAAATTTTTCGTGTTTGTGTGTTATACTTTCTGACATGTTACACACCAGCGAGAATCATCTCATTTTTTGGGTGTATGGAACGAAAACTGAATCAAATCTAATCTAATCTAAGAGATACGTTTCTATTTGAGACGAGTTTCCTGTAGTGTTACCTGTGTTAAAAAGCCGGTGGTAAAAACTAGGAATTAGTGATGACAATGAACGCTTTTGCATAAAATTGTGGCACTTCATGTTGCGCTCGATGTGGTTAATGGTATATCATTTGACACAGCATCAATACTAGTCGTCGACGTTGATACTAGTGTGACTGACTTGTTCCGGTATGAAAGGTCGTAGTGAAACAATTAATTGTTCGTATAAGGCTTCAGACTGACACATTTTCTTCTTTTCTGCACACAGGTGCTTATAGTACCCGATATTGACTACCTGCTTCCCTCAGAGTAAGATGAACTGACTTTTTTTTATTCCCAAGGCATGAATTGGCAGTTTCCTAAGCACGTAACTTATTTAAGTAATACATTAGAATGAGAGAGATGGCGATCAAGAGACATATGAAGGCAGAAAGGAATACATACACGATTTTTCAAAGTCTTTGCAACTAACGTTTGCAGGTTATTTATCAAGTCATTGGGAGCACTTCCTGTTAGAGACAATATTTGTTTGGTATATGCGAGTCCTCTGTACCTCCTGAAAGCGGGTAGACTGAGCTTATAGACAATCCTTCTTAAAGTTTTATTATATAGAATCACGCTATCTATCCATTCACCGTAGTAGACAGCATGCAGAGGAGACACAGCTGCTTAGTAGGCACTGATAGGTCGATGAAATCGCGTCGTTCCAGGACCGACGAATTCTAAAATAGGACGTCTAGAGGTGCTGGGTAGCGTGACGAAACAGTTTGTCCTAAACAAAAGTTGTTCCTCATGACGAGATTTAACAATCTTGGGCGTCGTAACAAAACTTTGCAACATTTATTCCAGTCTTCTATTATGCCATTTGCTTCTCCCTCCTGTCTTCGTCTATTTACCCCTGACCCCTGTCTCTGCATCTCTCTATCTACCCCCTCCCCCCTCTCTATCCATCACCCCCACCAAAATATACCCACAGAATCCCTTTGCAGGTAGTGAGTACTACATGTACGAAGTTTGGCTGAATTCGATTCGATATTCATAACTTCTACATCTCCTCCTGACATATATATATATATATATATATATATATATATATATATATATATATATATATATATATATAATGTCCGAGTCTCTTAGTTTTACACCACACGACTCTAGAGAGGATTTTAAACTTACTTGTGGTGTTCAGTCGTGTGGCTTGATCTTACATCACGAGACACGATGAAAAAATTATTGTCTCGTTCCGTATTCATTCCTGCGATCTTGTTGACACACAAAACGACGAAAGGAAGGCACAAATTGCAATGCATACGTTTAAAAGTCCTCTAAGGCAATCGCATAATGGGAGTAAATGCTAAGATGTCTTTTCGGACATTTTTATGTCGCACCTATGGCAGGGGGAATCTTACTCCCACAGTATTCTTGTACAAATAAAAACTCATGTACCTAACAAGTTTGACTGAAATCGCTCCAGGTGATCCTGGATTATGCTTCAGTGTGCTCTTCATTGCAAGCTTTGTGGTATGTAGGTGAATGTTTACCGCTCAGTGCCTTTTTCCAAATAGTGAGTACTAGTAAACCATTGATTCCTTAAGGAATCGATTTCCCATCTATAAAAGAGCATCGAACTTCTCAGCACTTTGAAAATGAGTTAATTTGTTAAATACTTGACGTTAAGCATAAAGCTTCGAAATAGGTCTGAGATTATGTTTGAAGTTTCTTATAAGGCTCTATGTGATTTCATTCTCAAACACTGAATGGGTATAGTCCGGGTAGCACGCACTCCGTTTTAAGAAAACGTAGTTGTGCGAGCATCTGGTTGTTTATGACGTCATATCCGTGAACTATGTTTGGTATAATTATAATGCATAAACAGAGAAAATTTAGTGACAGATTCTTTCCCTTTCATCATTTTGTGGGGGTTGGTTCTTATGAGCACAGTGCTTAGTTCTTGATAGCAGGTGACACGGGTAAAAAATTTGGACTAAATCGATCCAACGATTTAGGAGATGGTGAACATACATACATATACTTGTTTTTATTCGACACTAAAAAGACGGGCTTATATATATAAGACCGTCTTTGTTATATGTGGAACCAGTTGCAGTTGCTGAATTATGGCCGACGTTTATAATACAACAACATATTTGATTCGTGAATACGCAAAGAGACGTCAAACCGAATTTCGGCGACAAACATCTGTAGAATTTGATGAAATAGAGATGGCACAGCCGCAAAACACTGTCAAATAGGTAAAGATGTATAAGCTTTTACTGATTGAAATGTAGGTAGAAACCTAAGTCATACGTGGTTCCTATACTTATTTGTGAGCATAAGTCCTATCAGTCAGTGCTATGCTCTTATTGTGATCAGACAATTTGCACGTCGAGCTATTCAGACGTCCACAACGTTACAATAGTTGAAAAAGTGGATATATTTCCCGTTTATAGCGAATGTCGCCAAGGTGTTAGAGCAGCAGTGAGGTCATATGTAGAAATGTATCCTGACCCAGCTAAGCACTCACGATCTGGCTTTGAATACACTGTAAGAAAGCTCAAGTAGGCGATTGTGTCTAGAATAAATTACGCTTACTACGAAGAAGAACTGAGGAGAGAAATGTCACTAAATTTTTAGTAAATCCACATGATACTAAGGGCCAGCTTGAGTGTGCGAGCAAAATCAAAGAAGTATTCTATGAACACCACAGTAGAACCCAAAGAATTTCATGCTTTCCTCATTTTCGGTCCACGGCAGATTGGTGACTGCGAAAACAACAAATTGTCTCTCTGCAATTTTTTTTCCCGAAGGTTGACAAATATATCTCAAATACACTATACTGTTCTGTTCATAACACAAGCAGGCCGAGAGAAGAGGGTAAACGACCTTGGTCTGTAAAGGTGTGGTGGGGGCCTCCAGAAATGACATAATTGGTCGCTGTTTTACTGACGAAGCTGCAGTTCCCAACATATATTCTGTTATTGAAAGACGATCCATTTGGTACCTATACCACGAATGTCCCCCCCCCCCCTTATTTCAACAGAAATAATTAAAGTCCTTCTTAGGAAAAAATGACGTGTAGAAAGCTACATTTGGCATCAGCGCCCTTTTGCCGATGAGGGAAATGGAAACAATAGAGCAATGAAACATCGACAGTTCTCTAAGACAAGATTTCTTTGATGAGACGGGCACTATTGTTTCGCCGGAATTTCTGTGTTTTATCTATTAATGCTAAAGATCAATATTTTGAACACTTGAATTGGGTATCATACTAATAAGCATATGAATAATATTCGGATTACGTGATTACGTGTTTTCTTACATTTAGTACAGTTGTGGTACGTTTACTCCTGACGGCGGGACAGTAGATTGAGGAGCCAGTATCTTATTACTGTTCGATCAAGTTCCACCTATGTTATGACGTAAAAGCCTTCTTTGCGGGCTATTTGTAATTACTTCGAAAAGATTATAGTTCCATAAAAAACTACGTCGGTCAAATGGTGTGACAGCCATTGACGTGAAAAATAACTTGTATGCTACAGAAAATATGCCACATTGCAAACTATAACGCAAGATGATGTGTTTACTCCGAATACTATAGCTGGAACTTGTTAAAGGAACATTTGTCGAGACTGCTTCGTCTAATCTATAATGAACACTGGAATGAACGAATAGCCTAGGGCTTAACGCAGTCACGAAAGTCGACACTAAATATTCTATGCACGCTCTGAGGACTAAACCAACGTCACATCTACAGTGATCTTTACTGCGCGTTTCCCGCTAGTTAATTTTGATGGGGTACTGAATCTCATATGCAAAATATTCACACACAGTTACGAGATGGGACCTCGCGTGTCGACGTTTGCGTTGCTAGTGCTGCTGCTGGTGGCGGCTGGTGGCGCTCACCACAAGTCAAGCCACGCCACGAGGCACGGCGGTCGAGTCAGAGCGGCCCACAGGGCCGGCAAGGCGTCCCCAGTGGCGAGGAGCAAGGGCGCTACCGAGGAGCCGCTGCTGGTCACCATCAAGGCCGCCAAAGAGCTCGAATTCGACTTCGGAGACGATGGGACGTTGGAAACGGAACTGAGGGCCACCGGGCGCTACGACCCTAAACAGGTTTCTGGGTACGACGTAACATTTAAGAATCCTTGTTAGAAATACGTTTATCATATTTGTTATTCCTACATATTTGTTATTGCTTGATGCTAATCATGTCCAAGCAGGTCACCGAAAGACAATAAAATCAATAACTCAGCTGTGCTAATGTCTACAAAAAGTAGGATAGTAAGGGAGCAAGTGGAAGGAGATTGATTTGTGACGACCGTGGGAATTGCCAAATAAGTTTAGGAATTTGATTACAGTTCATACGGAAACTACAAGAAGATAACCCATGTGTAGTGGACGTAATTGTTGCATTTAATGGTGAAACAGGAATCTAAGATTGCTTCTCGTATTGTGGGAGATGCGTTATTTAGCATATTATGTTATGTTGGAGACTCAAATATGTCTATGTTGCAGACAATATAAGTGATGCCCACAGGTAACTGTCACCTTATCTCTGTAACTGTAACAACTTGTGGGGATATGAAGTTAAATAATGAAATAAGCACAGTTGCACGCGAAACAAATGGTGGACTTTGCTTCATTGGTCTGATACATGAAATATGCAATCACTCAAGAAAGAAGACTGCGTAACACATTCGTCCGACCCCTTGTGGAATTTTGCTCTAGTGTGTAGGAACCATACCAAAGGGAATCAATGGGTGACATCGACCACATAAAATGGAGGATAGCTGGAATGTTCAACGGTTTATTTGAGTCACAGAAGAGCGTCACGAGAATGTTGGAAAACCTGATATGCAAAATGCTTGAAGACAGACGTATGCTGTCTCCTGAATACCTGTTTAGATTCACGAAACAGTTATAAGTTTCTATTCAAGGCAAGTGTCACAACCCGCCACGTATCTCGTAGGGACCACAACGAAAAAGACTATTCGAATAAAGTCTTTTTGGGTGTGCAACAGCACCAAATGTGATAAACCATCTACATTTCGGCGCCTTCCGAATTATTAATGTATGTGGCAAGTATGGTATTTTCATTGCAACAGTGACCTCCATCGGTTTCTTCTCTAGCAAACTTGTGGATAAGGTACCATTTGCTGGAAATGTCATTGAAGCTCTGACTTACAGGAAAAAGCTAAGTGAACGCAAAGGTATTGTCCTCAAGATATGTGCGACGTAATTTTCCACGTGAAATCCACATCACAGTTAGATAATACACTCCTGGAAATGGAAAAAAGAACATATTGACACCGGTGTGTCAGACCCACCATACTTGCTCCGGACACTGCGAGAAGGCTGTACAAGCAATGATCACACGCACGGCACAGCGGACACACCAGGAACCGCGGTGTTGGCCGTCGAATGGCGCTAGCTGCGCAGCATTTGTGCATCGCCGCCGTCAGTGTCAGCCAGTTTGCCGTGGCATACGGAGCTCCATCGCAGTCTTTAACACTGGTAGCATGCCGCGACAGCGTGGACGTGAACCGTATGTGCAGTTGACGGACTTTGAGCGAGGGCGTATAGTGGGCATGCGGGAGGCCGGGTGGACGTACCACCGAATTGCTAAACACGTGGGGCGTGAGGTCTCCACAGTACATCGATGTTGTCGCCAGTGGTCGGTGGTAGGTGCACGTGCCCGTCGACCTGGGACCGGACCGCAGCGACGCACGGATGCACGCCAAGACCGTAGAATCCTACGCAGTGCCATAGGGGACCGCGCCGCCACTTCCCAGCAAATTAGGGACACTGTTGCTCCTGGGGTATCGGCGAGGACCATTCGCAACCGTCTCCATGAAGCTGGGCTACGGTCCCGCACACCGTTAGGCCGTCTTCCGCTCACGTCCCAACATCGTGCAGCCCGCCTCCAGTGGTGTCGCGACAGGCGTGAACGGAGGGACGAATGGAGACGTGTCGTCTTCAGTGATGAGAGTCGCTTCTGCCTTGGTGCCAATGATGGTCGTATGCGTGTTTGGCGCCGTGCAGGTGAGCGCCACAACCAGGACTGCATACGACCGAGGTACACAGGGCCAACACCCGGCATCGTGGTGTGGGGAGCGATCTCCTACACTGGCCGTACACCACTGGTGATCGTCGAGGGGACAGTGAATAGTGCACGGTACATCCAAACCGTCATCGAACCCATCGTTCTACCATTCCTAGACCGGCAAGGGAACTTGCTGTTCCAACAGGACAATGCACGTCCGCATGTATCCCGTGCCATCCAACGTGCTCTGGAAGGTGTAAGTCAACTACCCTGGCCAGCAAGATCTCCGGATCTGTCCCCCATTGAGCATGTTTGGGACTGGATGAAGCGTCGTCTCACGCGGTCTGCACGTCCAGCACGAACGCTGGTCCAACTGAGGCGCCAGGTGGAAATGACATGGCAAGCCGTTCCACAGGACTACATCCAGCATCTCTACGATCGTCTCCATGGGAGAATAGCAGCCTGCATTGCTGCGAAAGGTGGATATACACTGTACTAGTGCCGACATTGTGCATGCTCTGTTGCCTGTGTCTATGTGCCTGTGGTTCTGTCAGTGTGATCATGTGATGTATCTGACCTCAGGAATGTGTCAATAAAGTTTCCCCTTCCTGGGACAATGAATTCACGGTGTTCTTATTTCAGTTTCCAGGAGTGTATATTTACTTTCGAATCTAACAAAACTCAGTTTTGAATTTGTTCTCACATGTATTCAAGCTCATTATGCTGCTGAGTAAAAAATCTAGATGGGCGATTTACCTTATTTTAGTGTAACATAATCAGATCTGATAATACTACCAGTGAAAGAAGTAGATGTTCACATTTACGAAAGTTTAAACACATCATCGATTACAAACGGCAAAGATACGATCAATATCTTTCGAAAATTATCCCATAGTATTGTTGTATGTTGCTAATACACATGTTTCTGGCTTCGAAGTACTTGATTTTTCCATTTATTTGTTCACATTTCTGTATAAACTAATTCAGACTAACACAGTACGTATAACTAACTTACGCCAAAGAAAAGCAACCTGCAGGTAATGAGAGTTAAATATGAAGGAAGAAACACAAGCAGGTAGTAGGACAGAACTACTACAGCGAGCACTCTGCTATTGATGCATTAAATATCTTACGACACCGTTATGGTCATACTGTTCATGCAGTCAAGCTCCTGCCTATTTACACGTCCGATTATAAAACACAATATGATCTGCCTATGTTCGTCATGTCGCCTAATCTCCGTCGTGGCATCCCGGCGACGCTGAGCACCATCCCCTATGACGGAGAGCAGAGTTCGCGCCTGAAGCCCTACCCCGACCTGGAAATGCACCACACCACTGAGGACTCCATCACGGACTGCTACACCCAGCTGGTGAACGTCATCAGAACGACGGTAAGTCTCCTCTGGCATGTACATTCGTACTCTGCAGACATGCAATCTCTGTGCTGAACTGTTCCTGGCATTTTGATCCTTATCTCGTACTCTCTTTCCTTTTCTTCGATCCCCCACGTTTTTCCTTCATTATGCATTCTGTCTGACTTTTATCAATTTTCTTTTCGGAAAAAATAACTTGTACTCAATAAATGTTTCCAGTGCTTCTGCTCTATCTTGTTGTTAGCATTTAGTTCAGCGAGCAAAACTTTTTTATCACAATATTAATTGAAAATATAGCAATGATTATGACAAATATTGTAACTACTTTTGGTCTTGTTCTTAATAGTAAGATTGCGTTCATAACTGGTTATATTTATATTTGTATATCACATCCAAAGAAATGTGATTGCAAATGAAAGGCGGTGTCTTAATTTTACTAGTTAAAATGAATGTGTAAATCAATAAATAAATCAGTAATCAAACATTTCCCTTGATGAGGAAATAATCTTCAGAATATACCGGTCTACTCGTTATTCCTTCGCAACTTCGGCTGCGTGTACATTCTTCAATATATTTTAGGACACTTTATCTTCTACTAGCACAGAGGTCAACTTCTTCTTACTTTCGTAATTGCCTTCGTTTGTATTTTACCTTAAAATCGAATTTTTTCAAAAAATTGTCCTCATTGTAACTAGAGGATCGCATTCCTTTCAGAACTGTCTCTCATTCTCGCTATATTAATTTCAGTCGATAACTCACGAAAACTCTTCTCCTCATTGTTTCTTCTCTCATTTTTGTTAGGGTTACTTAATATAGTAAACAGCAAACAACATACCATGTAAGGACCAGAGTGAGTAATCTTTTCCTCCACGCAATAATCAACGACTCTCGTCCAAACATCATACGCATGCGCAGTTGACTGGCTTACGAGCAATGCCCTCTACCCTTTCTGACTACTTGATGTCTGCTGTAGCAGTAGCAAGAAGCACAGAAAAAGTTTTCTGGCCAGCGCGCATGTGCAGAGCAGTCAGGTTTTTAGTGGGGGGGATAGTGACCCGCGTTCACTTTTAGTGATTTTGATGTTTCCTGATTTCCTCTTCGTTTACAGTTCACTCGTCAAATGAAAACAGATCAGATTTCTGTGGCCGGTAGCTATCAAGTGAATTAAAATACATGCATATAATTACGGACGGTTGTTATTAGTTTTAGTTTTCTGATTATATTTTATTTCCACGTTTTTTGCAGTCATGCATTAATCGCCTTGCACAAAAATTAAGTTTTCTTTGCCTGTGTGCTAAATAAATGTGGCTTTTATTGATGTTTTGCGCAGATGCAGTCAATCTATAAGAAACGAAGCGTTTGATTCCACAGTATTAAATAGTTTCAACTGTTCACTGAATTTCAAGTGTACATTTTCATATTCTGGCCTGTATCGCATTATGTCGAAATAAAGAATCAAATATGAGACAATACAGTAGTGGTACTTCAAGAAAATTTGCTTGCAGAAAAGCGCACTGAAAAGCTTCATATCAGGTTAGTACCTACTTCATTGTGAATCTGGACATGTGAATGTGTCCTATAAGCCGAATTGTGCATTTCAGTATGGTTTACGAAATTCCTATGCCCTTCGAGTAACCTCTGATGTCCTATTTCTTTTATGACGTAATGTAAGACTTGCTCTCTGGCGGCTGCTGAAACGAACCCATGTCTAAGAGGTCGCGGTAAAGTACTGGGAATGGTTTTTCAGAAAGTGTTATTTTCAAAGAAAATTTTCTCTTACGCGAGGTGAACTATGTTACGTGTGAGAATGTGCAATGAATTTCGTAAATCACACAGTGTTTGACTCTCATATTAAACTTAAAAAAATTTCTGGAGCAGCCGCTTGGAATAATTTCGGCCACAGAAGACCAGACATTAACGCCACTTTTTAAAATTTTACTCGTACATTTGTGTGATGTATTTTAAAGTGTAACACATGCTAAAAAGACCAATATTATAAGTGTAAGCTTACGTTTTCATGTAGCTTGTTATTCTTCAAGACCAGTACTATATGTGAAAGCTTAACTTTTCTTCTAGCTACACAATGTATAATTTAAACCATTAACTTTTCTTGTTTGTGCGTTCACGCGAATTAACAGTGATGATGTTATTGGCTGACTACATCACGTGTCCTATGCTCTGAATATCTTCTGTAATTGGCTGGCGAGAACACGTAATATGACCTATGATTGGCTTACAATAGCGCATTGCAATCTCTGTTTCAATACTTTTGGAAACTAACGTGCTGTGTTTGGTGGAATTCGAATTTATACTTTCCTAATAAGAAAATATGCAACGTACATGTTGCTGCACATCAAAGATTATTCCAAAACGCGTTCCTTTTTTTCCCCCTTGCCGAGTTTCGTTTTCTTAAGTGCCGCGAAGTTCTCGCTGGTGTATAAAACCATTCAAAGGATTGATGTTTTTATAGCTCCGAGGGAAAGCACACTGTCACTTATCAAGGAAAAAGGGTATTTTCACCTTGGAAGAAGTGTATTTCCACGTGGGGAAAAGTGCGTTTTTAACCGGGAGATCCGGTACAATTCCGGGATTTTTTTTTCTTGTCCGTGTGTACTCCCTGCCCGTTTCGGCCTTTACTGGTGACTCACGCTGACATACCTACTAAATTATGCGCACGGATCAGTGTGCTGTGAAATTTGAATCAGCAGGGGCACAACTCACCGCGAGAGCTGCCTCAAAATATGGTTCCTACTTGCAACGTAAAACATTTATGTCTTACTGCCGTCATTAAATCTGTTCTCAGAACTAGCTGTTATTTAAACAAAATTTTGAAACTGGACTAAACCTAAATACAACGGAGTATGCTTTTTTGTCATTCCTTTAAGTGTTTATTTTACGTAGACGATAATTCTTTATTATCCGACTGGCTAAGAGAGTGGATGTGTAGTTGAGAGAACTGGGATTCATCTCCACCTATTGTCAATTTTGATTGGACATCAATTTGAAATGACAGTGCGACGGGGCGGTAAAATAAAGAAGAAGCGCATATACAAATTGTTGGTTAAGAAATGTTATTGCAAATGTCGGCTCTCACGTAAGTCTCAGGGGATGATTTCCACACTTGGCGCATTAGTACACTTCCACACCCGCGCATTTGTTATAGTTTTTGAATTAATTATTCACTCAGACATAAGTACAGAATTAGGCGATTATTATACTAAAATCAGTTTTTCACGACACAGTTCAATCACTATTTATTGGCATAGTACTTTTCTTTCACACAATGAAATTAGCACTGGTGAGACAATTTACAGTTTAATAATAATTTTGACTCCGAGCCCCCAATAGCAGTAATGTAGGCTGCTATAAACGAAAATTATTCAAATAATTCCAACAGAACCACCATTCCCACTGTCCTCTTTGTTCTAACAGTTTTGGCGCGGAATCACAGTTCGCAACCCAAATAAACGTAGCATTTCCAGTTCACCAAATATATGCTTGCACACTTGCACTATGAAACAATATTCTTTGACGAAATAAATCGGTGCGAAAAAGAATTCTCAAACGACCACATGGGCGATCATGAAGTGGCGCTTGCTCGCCACCCACCCTCCAAAACGACTGACGAACGTCTGACCACTGGCCAAGATGGCCGCTCGCTTATATAGGCTCGGACGTCAATCCTCCTGGTTATTTAAGTACCAATCTCACCAGTTAAGGTAACGAATTTTGATACATACATCCATCGATAGAAAAAAGTACATAATCGGAACCGCGCTAAACAGTGTATCTTACTTACAGTTTTAAATTAATTTCTAGGATTATTCTATAGACGGTAAATAAAGCTTTAGCTGTTGCAAATTTTCGCCACTTAGCGCAAATTTGTTTGTTTACATCTATGCTGCAAAGTTTTAACACAGAACTGCATGTAGCACCGTTTTTAGACGTAACCTACAGCGATCTACACATTGCGCTGCTCAAAATCTTAATATCTATAATAATTAATTAATTATGGGCGATAAATGTTAATAATAATTTGCAAACAATGAAAACTACTGCAATTGTATAGTATAACTTAACTAGTTTAAAATACGTGTGATGCCACCCAAAGTATTATATAGTGCCGTTCTTTACGTCATGAATTTTCTATTGAATTTTATAAACGTTTTCCTCTCAAACTTTGTTTATTGCTCTTTACGGGTTTAATTATTTATGAATCTTAACATATGACTATGGCACTCGATTCGCTATGACGAGACGATTTTAATGAGTGCTTCGTCATCCCTGTAAGTTGTTATTTACTATTTTTATTAACCTTTCAGTATTCGTGATATTAACCGATTTTGAGGTTACTACAGCTTTTGCTTCTCGTGACATGAAATAAAGATCGAGCTTTCAGAAGGTGCATATTGCTGACCACAATCCACTGCCGCATCGCTCTTCACCGTAAGTTACATAGTTTTCGCGTAATGTGCGAAAAACCAAATGCCCCAAGCTGTGGGCCACGTGGCCGCCCGGTGGCAGAGACATCACACAGACAGTTGCAAATCTCGCGCAGGCGCGCCACGCGCTTCCGCGAATCTTGTATCATGTAGTGCGCTCGCTCTCCACAAAGCAATCCTTGCATGCTAGAAATATTTATCTAGTAACGGGGGTTTGTACCGTCGCAACAGGCAAACATAGTTTTTGGAAACGTTTAATTATCCAGTCTAATTGTTTTATTGAAAGAGGTTTGCTGTTATTTTTCAGTTAGTTATACAAGCTGTTATGCCAATCAGTTGAAAGTTATTTAACGAAAGCACTGCAGTACTTTAGAACACGGGTGACCACTGTGGTAAAGGACGTATCGGAGACACGAGTTTGTTTTCAGGTGGACGAGTGCCCAGAGTATATCTTGACGGCGTACAGCTCTGACACCAGAGGCAACGTACTGTCGGTGACGGACCTCACCACTGGAGCCTCCAAACACCTGCAGAGCCAGTACTTCCACCCCAAGCCCGGCTTCTTCTTCACTAAGGCGGGAGGTCCAGGCTACTACCTGCCGGACGGCCTCAATGGAGTGACGGCCGAGGAGAGATGCAACGGGAGACTCTACTTCCAGGCGTTCGCCAGCAACATCCAGGGTTTTGCTAATAAGCAGGTCGTCCTGGATGCAAAAGATGGGGATGTTTTGGATATCAAGATGCAGGTAACGTCACATCGGTTCCGCTGTCGCACAATATGTGAAACACATCTACACGGAGAGAATTTTTGTACTCATGTGCCCAGTTTCTGGCATATATACCCTTCTGTTTCTGGGAACCTGAGTGAAATATACGATAAAGGCCAGGTACAAAATAAGTCAAGTGGACTGTACTAAGTTCTACACAACGAGTGTCGGGCAATTGCGTTCTCATAATGTCAGCAGTCTCTATTGACAGAGTATGGAGCCTTTTATGTGGATTATAGAAGGTAAGGTTGTTACTGCTGTCACAGGGTCTACAAAAACCTAATTAACCAGGATAAATTCACGTTTATGCAACGTTATTCCACTCGTGTTCATCAATGGACATTTCGTGAAAGTTTACAGTTCTCCTGCGATCCATGGCATGAAAGCAAAACTAATTTCGCCCTTGGTTATCACTAAGAGAATGACAAATTACAGTCTGATTCAGAGCACAAAACGAAGGAATCGTTGGTTGTTTTGAGCACTCAATAAAGACTGAATTTTTTCATTCAACTTATCATACGATCCCTCGTGGAACCAGCTATCGCTAGATGCGTTTTGTCAGGTTTTTGCCTACCAAATTTAACACTATAATCTATGAGAAAGCTATTTAGCAAACGTAATTATTCCAGCGACTAGTTACAAGACGCTGTTGTCGTTGTTTTCTTACGGTTGAAGTTAACATGTTATGACATTCCATTGTAATCAGAAGTGCCCAGGCCTCTAGTTACAAAAAACTATCCTCATAGTATTCTTTCTGCAGAAGTGGAGTTCCCATTACCAATGCAGTATTCCTGTGCACCAACACGTAAATGATTTTATTTTTCATTCTCCATACCTAGCAGTGGATCAGGATGTTAGAGGTCTGGTTTTCGTTTTATTTTGAATGTCCACCTCTAGGATTGCAGCGGTTCGATTCAGACAATTACCAGACGAGCTGACACTGGAGTAAATGGAGGATCCCCGTTGGGAATAGGAGCAAATTTGTCACATTCAGCTTGAAGCATCTTACAGCTGCGATATTGTGGTAAGTTTCATCGTCCAAGGGAAAACCATGATATTATTCGTGACAATTAAAGAAAGACATATATATGAATAAGGACATAATTTCTACTCTACATATACACCATCGAATGGCGGTTCTCTACATTTAACCAACAGTCGTTCTCATGGACGACATCATCTTTCTTCCAGGATTTCCATTTGAGTTCTACAAGTATTTCTATTGCACTTGCATGTGGTTTACGCCGGGCTGTTACGATCCCAACATTAGGTGTCTGAATTCTTCCCTATTCTCTGTTCACAAGCTTGCTGCATAAGGGCTCTAAAAACTGGACCATTACTGTAGATTTAGTCGAAGTAGCGTCATATATGTGTGTTCCGGCATCTTCGTAGAAACTGTTCTACAGATTTGCCCTCCATTGGCCTCACTTATCACTGAAACTGCGTAACCGTCCGAATTATTACCGCTTCTTAGTACTACCACTAAAGACATTTAAGATGTGATTTGCTCTAGTTACTAACCTCTAATCTTATAATCAGATACGATCGCGTTATTTTTCTGTGCCATAGGCATTGAAAGACTGCCATTCATTGCATCAAATGAAAATGTTGTCAAAGTGTTTCTGTTATTTATTACAATGGTCCAACGATGGTCCTTTGATGAGTGCAACAGTATCGTCAGTGTACGAACTTACAAAGCTGCTGATGCTCTCTGATAAAATTTTTTAGCTTGCTTGAAGTACATCCGAAGTTACTTGCGTTTCTGTGGGGCATTCGCCATCCTGTGCAATGTACTGGATTCTGCTGATGAAATATTCATTCCACCAGCCACACATTTGAGAAAATATCCTTTACGGTGGTGGAAACTGTGGTGTGACCAAAACTGTCACACTAATAGAAGTGTTGCTTACCATTACTAAACGTATTCGGAAGTGAGTGGAACAGGTATAGCTTTTTCTGTTATCTGTTCGTAGTTTTCTAATTAAGACTGGTATATGTGTTTCAGGGTGATCTGCCAGGAGAATTGCCTGGGCAGAGTGGAGTAATGGCAGTGGATCCGAAGGGGCAGTTGCTTTTCTTCCCCGTGTTAGATGAACTGGCCATCTACTCCTGGAATACAAGCAAGCCTCACGACCCAAAGAACTTCCGCGTGATATTTCAAGACGATGAACGGCTACAGTTTGTCAGCAGTATCACCATAGGTCCCAAAACACAAGGATTATATATAATGAGAGATCGATTGACATCCTATCTATCAAATACCACTAACGTTTCTGAAGACCACTATCATATTTTGTATAGTGACATAAATAATAAAGAATGTTACTTCTTCGTACCACAGATTTTGTTTTGTGAACTCCAAGAACTATGGTGCCTCAGCAAGACCCAACGAAAGTAACTACGAATGTATGATATACTGAAAATAATTAAATATAGAATCTCGAAAAGTTTAATTCGAACTTACTTCGTTCCCTCTTAAACCTCAGAATAATGCATATTACTTTCTGACATTTAAAAAAAGGAACTAAAATTACTCGCCATCATCGGGTATCATGTTAACTCTTATATTCCCACTCAGACATACATGATTTGGAAATGGTGCACGTGCATATTTATGTAATTTCAATCTCATCCGACTTAAACAACGGTAGGAATCCTAGGATTTCTTGTTTCGTCAACGGTAAAGCCGCTAAGCATGGCGTACTACCTCAGGCAGGGGAAGAACATCTGTCGTGTCCTTTCATAACGGCCATCCGATCATTTGCCTAAAGCAACTTAGGGAAATCACAAGAAATATAAATCTCGATGGTAAGGTGGGGATTTAAACCATTATCGTCGCGAATGTAAGCCTTTTGTGCAATCTACTGTACCATCTGTTTTTCTGTCTCAATACATGTCCATTAACAAAACAACAACAAAAGAAATAAGTGGAACACTGTGAATGGCCGGTATCTCAACAACGATATGAAGTGAATGCGTCGTAGATCAAGGACACCATTTATCTCGATACGTTGAGGCCTTCTCTTTACAGGACACGTAAGTGTTATAGAAAAGTGCTGTGGTTCTGTTTTCTTAAAAATGAACGTTTTGACCTTAGCCATTACAAGTATTTCTTGTGAAACAAGTGCAACAAAACAGTTATTCCACTTTTCTTTCCTTACAGCTGAGGCTGCTGTGACGTATTACTTCTACTTTTTAGAAGAAGTTTACGTTTATATTCTAATTATCAAATATTTGTGTGGCTGTATATCTAACACAATATTATCATCAACTGACTGCCTTAGTGACAAGTATCATAATATAATTTCTTCTCGTGTTGAATCTATAGGTATATCTTCACTTTTTCAAACTGTGGAGGATTTCTTTTGACTAGTTTCCCAAGGGTACATGTACATGGTGTTATAAAATTTGCGAAAATGTATTACAGTTTACAGTTTGTGAAAACACTCTGAAAAATATGTGCTGTATCAACCCTGCAGGAAGGGGAACATGGTTCAGCATGTCTTTCAGCTCGAACACCATGCATAGATCCTGGTGCATCTAATGTGCTAGTTACGACTACCAAAGTTGCCAAGTTACAATCTTGTTATTTACAATTCTTGTTTTAATATATTGCTACCTAACTTTATTCTGTTCGACAAATGAATGGGACTTTAAGACTCAACCCCCCCCCCCCCCCCCCCGCCCGCCATTCATGACAGATGACAGGGTATTTGCAGCAGTCTTCAATTGCTTTTCAAGAAGGTACCAATACTGCGCTACACATGCTTTTGTAGATTGATATGAGAGTCTGAACCATCAGCCCTACCTCCTTGAGGGTGAGCTGTTACTTCAAATATGTGACCACCTCCTTCCTATAGCACTCTTAAAATCATGGGAATGTTAAACTTCAAAACCCTTTGACAAAGAACGACATGAATTATATTACCTAATTTTCTTTATGATAATTTGGCCTCATTGTGTGTGGCTCTTTACGGTGGTGCTTTGCCACACTATTTGTTTCATCAAGGTAAACGTTAGCTCATAAAACAATTTGACAAAGAATATTTAAAATATAAGTATTTATTTTTCCTTCAGAATGATACCTCAGAAAAGTTTGCCATAAGATATTAATAAGTTAAAATGCGAGAATAAAACAAGATACTTATTTGCATCTTTTCAAAAGAAGTATTTCTGTGAACCGAGTTTAGCTATATTAAAGGCTCAAAAATATTTCTCCCAGTTTCAAATATTCATGAGTATTCACACGCAAGAAATTGGAATATATATCAGATTTACTTTTTTATTATGAAGATCTGCTAGGACATTCGTTGTTGGATTATGACGAGTTCACCTCTAATGTATCATTTTAAGTTTTCCTTAGACTGAAATTTATTGTTAATGGCTAAACTTTTATATCTGCCGAGAAGATTTTGATAATGTTTGTTCCTGAATAATAGACATCATTCTGGACTAAAGCAAGGGACTTTAACCTCCATGAAGTTAACTTATTTACAGTACTCGTTTCATGAAGTTAACGCTTGGTTTGAAAACGAGATATATTACTTATGCGCAATATTTTAAAATATGAATGTACTGGGTAACAATAATTAGCATCCTAATTTCCTTGAATGTGCCACGCTGGACGTTCTTGAGTTCATGCAACAAATAATTTATAATACAGACTCTTGAATATGGCAATTGTTTAGCTTCGCTTAATGAATTACCTCAAGAAACTGTCCTCTATGGCTTAATGAATGAAAAGAAGCGAGATATGACACATTTTTTATTTTTATGTCACCTATGTGTACCAGTGTCGACAATGGTAAAAATAATTTGTTTAGGTGCTTTAGTAGTGGTGTCACATGCTCCTCCCATTTCAATTTATTATGAAGTTGTAGTCTCAAAAGTTTAATGCGGTCAGCCTCTTCTCCATGCCAATCATATTGTAGGAATAAACTGGGTGTGGGGGGCAGTTCTTACATGTTCTGAGCTGAATATAGAACATTATTTGAACATGTAGTGACAAAAAATCGACTAGCAACCAATCATTAAGGATAACAACAGTAGTAACCAATAACATTTCTAAATTTTATACCTAACTGCCTCTTTACTTGCAAACGTAATATACTAGGCATTCGAAGATGTTAGAGATGACACGTCCTTTGCTTACCCCAAAAAAGTAAGATGGAACCCCATGGGACACCTCATGTAATTAGTTCTCAGCTGATGATGCCTGAGAGCTTAATACAGGTCTCTTTGCTGTTGACACCTCACGTTTCCTGTCAGGGAGACGCAATTTGAAGCATTTTGTGGATTTCTTGTGGCACATCAATATCCCTGTTTTTTTTTTTGAATGGGCACTGCTGTAATTTACACAGTTAGCTGCTTTTTACAGGTCACGGAATACACCAACACCCTGTAATTTATTGCGTAAAGATTGAAGTACATTTTTGCTGTATGTCTTAGTGGCCTTCACAGTGGCGGAACCCTGTATAAAACCAGGCTATCACATCGACAATATAGCTTGATGTTCAAAATTAAAGCAAAAAATTGCTATTTCTCATCCTAGGTCTAATTCGCGATATAATCAGACAAACTGTCAACAGATGTCCATAAGATCGTGTTCTGCATTGATGATGGCATTTTAGTCAATAGACAACCACGCCTACTATGACGTCAGGGCAACTGTCAAACTGGTAGTGTTTGCCGGTTAGTCCCACATCCTACAATCCCTGTGTACACAGTCAAAGACAGTATTGTATGGCACAGAAGAAACGGGTACTATATTGTCTGCAGCAGAGGGCTATAGGAAGAGTGGAAGCAAAAGAGTCGAAAACAAATGTGGCTCGATGGCTTAATGTGAATCGATCTGTTGTTTTGTTGGATGTGACGTCAGTTTACAGAGATCGAAACTGTATATCGAACACCAGTCCAGAGTCGACCACCCGTGACATCAGAAAGTACACAATGGTACGACCTCAATATTGCACGACAACTGGCACCTGACTTTGCAGCATCCACTGATGTTGTATTGAGGCAAACGGTGCACACAAGTGTTCGAGAGATTGTCCTTTACTGCCGGATATGTGCTGTATGCATACCTTTGAAGTATCTTCACTGAAGAGAACGTCTAGCGTCTAGCGTCTAGAGAGGAGTCGTGAGCATGCCGCCTTAATGGACGAACAGTGGGCAAATACTCTTTTCACACATGGATTCAAATTTGATTTGGAGAGTGTTTCTCGACTGATTCGTTTCTGGAGGGAACGTGAAACGATTTCGGGGCCCAAACATTGTGGAAAGAGAGCGAAATAGAGGAGGATCCCTAATGGTTAGGGCCGGGACTATGTCAAGTATTCGAACACACTTCATGAGACTGCACAGATAACACAGCAAGGTTTAACCTCTATCATGTATTGTGGCGAGAACTTGGGAGCTTGTGTGTGGTTGTTGCGAGGTGCTGTGGACCGAGAATTCGTACTGATGGAGTAGAATGCCTGACCTAACAGTGAAAGTGTGGTTGCTCTTTTCTTGAAAGCGGAAAGTATTGCAAGAATATCGTGGCCTGCTCGCTCTCCCGTTTTGAATCCCGTAGGGCATGCCTGGGATGCACTAGCGAGATGGCTTGCATCACATCAGCATCCCCCAAGACTTGTGAGCAGCGCTGCAGGAAAAGTAGGTGTCATTGCCCTAACAGGAGATTGATGACATCATTCACAGCATGTCCGGTCTTTGCCAGGCCGTTATTGCTGCCAAAGGTGATCACACCCCAAACTGCGTATTAACCAATTGCTGGAATGTGTGTACAAATCCGTTAACTTGGGAAAAAGCGAAGAAAATTTTTGTCTTCGGTTATGAATGTCGCAGTTGTTTATGTTCTTTATTCATTAAATTTTTTCCCTTTTATTATCACCTGTTTATATTGTTTTTTTAGCAAAATGAATGCAACCTGGCAAAATTTCGGTTTGTTGCTCTAATTTTTGACGTCAGTGTATTATTTGAAGTCAGGCAGGTAAGAAGTCAACTGCATATTCCCTTTCTGGGATTTTCTAATACGTAGGCAAAAGTAAGTTGGATGGAAGCTTGATAGTACTTTTTTCATCTACTTACTTCCATTAAGGGTTGAGTTGAAAAAAAATCACTCATTTAGATGTGCCACTGACAAAATGACTGGTAACTCAAACAAATTAATATATTACTAAATTCAGAACTAAACTCTTGAATTAACTCTGCTGATGCTTTATGATAATCACTAATTTATTTTGATTCTAAATATTCACAGTGGACGTTATTTCTATTGTTATAGCGAGCACTATATTTTGGTTGTTGAAGATATTATTAATAGCTGGTCTCAGATATTCCTGACGTTATCATCTTTCCAGGGCACGCTTTTTAAGGACATTATTAATAAAACTTATTTGTCTTTAAATCATGTCACCAATACTGTTTACATCACCCCAGTGCATGTCTTCAATGGGTTTCCTGACATAAGCAATTTTATGCTTACTAACTATATTCCTAAGCTACTTAGCAGATTTTGTAACTTGATGAGCATTAACACACAACAAAATGAATTGTCGGCCATGATCTGAGAAGCCATTGATTTTTGGTATTTTAATATTGTTTTCCTCAACAGAATGTTGTATAATGATATTGTAATTGGCTGAGCAATTAGCTAGCCTACATTGTGAAATTTTCAGTAGGAATGCACATCGTTATTGACTGAAATATATGCTTACCGTAGGAGTTTTTAGAAAAATCTATAGTATCCTCACCAACAACCATCATTTATCCGTGATTACTGTTACATAAGCCAACAGAGCTTCAAGTTGATTTATGAACAAGTAAAATTAGCTGCAGGGGCTTCGCATATCTTTGCTATTAGAAATGATTTATTATGAAAATCTACTTGTTCCTCATGTTTTCTTGTCCTGCACTGACAATATTCACTAACTACTGGTACATTAACTGTTTGTGTTATTCTATTTATAGTATAGAACTGAATGTACTGTATTATGAGTTCATTTGGAAAATTACTGTAGTTACTAATTCTTAGAGAAACATCACAAAAAATTTCTTCTGTTCCTGTCTGTGAAAGGATTAAGAACAGCTAAATTTTATGCTGCATCTTTGTCTACATAGATACTCCGCAAACTACCATACAGTGCGTTGCAAAGGGTACCCTGTACTCATACTTGTCATTTCCTTTCCTGTTCCAGTCGCAGCCATAGCGTTGGAAACACGACTATCTATATGACTCTATATGAGCTCAAATTTCTCATACCTTATATTCGCGGTCCTTACGAGCATTGTATGGTTGGTTGGTTGGTTTGGGGTATAAAGGGTCGAAACTACAGGGCATCAGTCCCTTCGTAATGTATGTGTGTGGCAGTAGAATCGTTCGGCAGCTAGCTTCAGTTGCTGGCTCTCTAAACTTTCTCAATAGGATTCCTCGAAAAGAATGCTAATTTCCCTCCAGGGAAATTCATGACTTTTCCTTCATTTCAAAATATCTTCTTCCACCAATCTTTAAAATAATTACTCCATTTAGCCCATTTTACGTATGTTGAAAATTATTTGCTTGAAGTATTACTGAATCCATAAAACTGAAGCTTTCCTTAAAGAATGTCATGACGTACACAATGAAAAAGCTTTGACAAGATTAAGATATAACAATTGTACAGATTAAAAGATACATGCAGGTTATCTTTTAGTAGATTTCATTTTAGTTTAGTGTATATTCAAATAAGATGTAATATGTAAATTTTGTATATTTAAATTTGAAACTACTGCTGAGTACTGTTCCATCGCAGATAGCTTGGAAGATGATACCCCTCAGGAGAATCAATGGACTTATATAGATGTTTCACTTGATTTTTTTACGATAAGCACATATAACAAAGGCATATATCCTTCCATCCGGAAAAATGCTTGCCAGTTTGATTCAAGATTAATTCTTCATGTGCAGAAGCATTCACTTTTGTGAACTCAATTTGTCACATCATTTTAACAGCAGATGCTAGTGCTATCTGACAATGGAAATTATGTAGGATAAATAGTTCAGTACATCTCCTTCCTCCTTCAATGAACTACCTGACCCTTCCTTTAATTTACGTTAAAAATGAGAATTAAAAATATTTGCATTTCGTGATTTATCATTCACCATATAGTTAGTCAATAAAATTGTGAAGCTGTCTTGTGCACTAACTGGTTGTCCAGCCACTCATTTTCCATACAGACAGAATTCTTTTATTGTTACCATTAACATCTGCCATAATGTGCACATTTATGACGATTTCTTTTTTTAATATATTGTGGGAACTTGTATAGAATGTAGGCACAGTAGGATCTTCAGATGTTTTGATAGCTCTATATGTTTCTCCAGCGATTTACATCTTTTAAATCCATACAGCTATGTATAATTACTCACTTGTTTTTAATGGTGTTTCTGGATGGCATTTAAGGAAACTTCATTTCAAAAATGGGCTCATATATAATCAAATTCTACACTCTGTTTGAATGCATCATTCCAGTAAAACTGTGAGGGACGGGAAAAACCCACCGTGGTACAACAACAAAGTTAGGAAACTACTGCGAAAGCAAAGAGAGCTTCACTCCAAGTTTAAACGCAGCCAAAACCTCTCAGACAAACAGAAGCTAAACGATGTCAAAGTTAGCGTAAGGAGGGCTATGCGTGAAGCGTTCAGTGAATTCGAAAGTAAAATTCTATGTACCGACTTGACAGAAAATCCAAGGAAGTTCTGGTCTTACGTTAAATCAGTAAGTGGCTCGAAACAGCATATCCAGACACTCCGGAATGATGTTGGCATTGAAACAGAGGATGACACGCGTAAAGCTGAAATACTAAACACCTTTTTCCAAAGCTGTTTCACAGAGGAAGACCGCACTGCAGTTCCTTCTCTAAATCCTCGCACAAACGAAAAAATGGCTGACATCGAAATAAGTGTCCAAGGAATAGAAAAGCAACTGGAATCACTCAATAGAGGAAAGTCCACTGGACCTGACGGGATACCAATTCGATTCTACACAGAGTACGCGAAAGAACTTGCCCCCCTTCTAACAGCCGTGTACCGCAAGTCTCTAGAGGAACGGAGGGTTCCAAATGATTGGAAAAGAGCACAGGTAGTCCCAGTCTTCAAGAAGGGTCGTCGAGCAGATGCGCAAAACTATAGACCTATATCTCTGACGTCGATCTGTTGTAGAATTTTAGAACATGTTTTTTGCTCGAGTATCATGTCGTTTTTGGAAACCCAGAATCTACTATGTAGGAATCAACATGGATTCCGGAAACAGCGATCGTGTGAGACCCAACTCGCTTTATTTGCTCATGAGACCCAGAAAATATTAGATACAGGCTCCCAGGTAGATGCTATTTTTCTTGACTTCCGGAAGGCGTTCGATACAGCTCCGCACTGTCGCCTGATAAACAAAGTAAGAGCCTACGGAATATCAGACCAGCCGTGTGGCTGGATTGAAGAGTTCTTAGCAAACAGAACACAGCTTGTTGTTATCAATGGAGAGACGTCTACAGACGTTAAAGTAACCTCTGGCGTGCCACAGGGGAGTGTTATGGGACCATTGCTTTTCACAATATATATAAATGACATAGTAGATAGTGTCGGAAGTTCCATGCGGCTTTTCGCGGATGATGCTGTAGTATACAGAGAAGTTGCAGCATTAGAAAATTGTAGCGAAATGCAGGAAGATCTGCAGCGGTTAGGCACTTGGTGCAGGGAGTGGCAACTGTCCCTTAACATAGACAAATGTAATGTATTGCGAATACATAGAAAGAAGGATCCATTATTGTATGATTATATGATAGCGGAACAAACACTAGTAGCAGTTACTTCTGTAAAATATCTGGGAGTATGCGTGCGGAGCGATTTGAAGTGGCATGATCATATAAAATTAATTGTTGTTAAGGCGGGTACCAGGTTGAGGTTCATTGGGAGAGTGCTTGGAAAATGTGGTCCATCAACAAAGGAGGTGGCTTACAAAACACTCGTTCGACCTATACTTGAGTATTGCTCATGAGTGTGGGATGCGTACCAGATCGGTTTGACGGAGGAGATAGAGAAGATCCAAAGAAGAGCGGCGTGTTTCGTCACAGGGTTATTTGGTAACCGTGATAGCGTTACGGAGATGTTTAATAAACTCAAGTGGCAGACTCTGCAAGAGAGGCGCTCTGCATCGCGGTGTAGATTGCTCGCCAGGTTTCGAGAGGGTGCGTTTCTGGATGAGGTATCGAATATATTGCTTCCCCCTACTTATACCTCCCGAGGAGATGACGAATGTAAAATTAGAGAGATTAGAGCGCGCACGGAGGCTTTCACACAGTCGTTCTTCCCGCGAACCATACGCGACTGGAACAGGAAAGGGAGGTAATGACAGTGGCACGTAAAGTGCCCTCCGCCACACACCGTTGGGTGGCATGCGGAGTATAAATGTAGATGTAGATGTAGATGTACCTCTGACTTGTAAAATTTAACACCTTGGTATAAGTAACAAATACATGTTAATGTTTGAGAATTATATGGTGCTACATTGTTCATTTCCTAGGGTTGTAACTTGTAGCCAGTTGGTGCATTTTTCTCAGTTAGGTCACGCCTGAAAAACTGTTGCCAATGAGAGACACGAAGTCACACTCTATTCGTATAATAAGTTAACAAATTGGCGTTAGAAACATATTTTAATAGCTGAACGATACTTCTTGGACATTTTTATATGTCAGTGCATTTGAAGAAATCTACTTTAAAAACTACTTTGCTGTTACGTTTCTAACACATAAAATAATAAGCATCTTGATCTCATAAATAACAAAAAGTTCCACAGTAGTTACCAGAATAGTGGTTCATAACTGTAATATACATATTATTCAGTTACAAAACACAACTAAATGCTACTAGATGAGCAGACAACATGGAAAATACATTTAACACTAGTCCATAATGTTTTCGATTGGAATCAGGAACTGTTGTTGTTGTTGTTGTTGTTGTGGTCTTCAGTCCTGAGACTGGTTTGATGAAGCTCTCTATGCTAGTCTAACCTGTGCAAGCTTCTTCATCTCCAAGTACCTGCTGCAGCCTACATCCTTCTGAATCTGCTTAGTGTACCGATCTCTTCGTCTCCCTCTACAATTTTTACCCTCCGCGCTGCCCTCCAATACTAAATTGGTGAACCCTCGATGCCTCAGAACATGTCCTACCAACCGATCCTTTCTTCTAGTTAAGTTGTGCCACAAAGTCCTCTTCTCCACAATTCTATTCAATAACTCCTCATTAGTTATGTGATCTACCCATCTAATCTTCAAAATTCTTCTGTAGCACTACATTTCGAAAGCTTTCATTCTCTTCTTGTCTAAACTGTTTATAGTCAATGTTTCACTTCCATACATGGCCACACTCCACACAAATACTTTCGGAAACGACTTCCTGACACTTAAATCAATACTCGATGTTAACAAATTTCTCTTCTTCAGAAACGCTTTCCGGGCCATTGCCAGTCTACATTTTATATCCTCTCAACTTCAACCATCATCAGTTATATTGATCGCCAAACAGTAAAACTCCTTTACTACTTTAAGTGTCTCATTTGCTAATCTTATTCCCTCAGCATCAACCGACTTAATTCGACTACATTCCATTATCCTTGTTTTGCTTTTGTTCATGTTCATCTTATACCCTCCTTTCATGACACTGTCCATTCCGTTCAACTGTTCATACAAGTCCTTTGCCGTCTCTGACAGAATTACAATGTCATCGACGAACCTCAAAGTTTTCATATCTTCTCCATGGATTTTAATGCCTACTCCGAACTTTTCTTTTCTTTCCTTTACTGCTTGCTCAACATACAGATTGAATAGCATCAGGGAGAGGCTACAACCCTGTCTCACTCCCTTCCCTACCACAGCATATCTTTCATGTCCCTCGTTTCTTATAATTGGCGTTTGTTTTCTGTACAAATTGTAAATAGCCTTTCGCTCCCTGTGTTTTACCCCTGCCACCTTCAGAATTTGAAAGAGAGTATTCCAGTCAACATTGTCAAAAGCTTCCTCTAATTCTAAAAATGCTAGATACGTAGGTTTGCCTTTCCTTAATCTTTCTTCTAAGATAAGTCGTTGAGTCAGTATTGCCTCATGTGCTCCAACATTTCTACGGAATCCAAGTGATCTTCCCCGAGGTTGGCTTCTACCAGTTTTTCCATTAGTCTGTAAAGAATTCGAGTTAATATTTTGCAGCTGTGGCTTATTAAACTGATAGTTCGGTAATTTTCTCATCTGTAAGTACCTGCTTCCTTTGAGATTGGAATTATTATATTCTTTTTGAAATCTGGAGGAATTTCGCCTGTCTCGTACGTCTTCCCACTCAGATGGTAGAGTTTTGTCAGGACTGGCTCTCCCAAGGCTGTCAGTAGCTCTAATGGAATGTTGCCTACTCCTGGGGACTTGTTTCGACTTGGGTCTTTCAGTGCTCTGTCAAACTCTTCACGCAGTGTCATATCTTTCATTTCATCTTGATCTATATCCCCTTCCATTTCCATAATATAGTCCTCAAGAACATAGCCCTTGTATAGACCCTCTATATACTCCTTCCACCTTACTGTTTCCCCTTCTTTGCTTAGAACTTGGTTTCCATCTGAGCCGTTGATATTCATGCAAGTATTTCTCTTTTCTGCAAAGGTCACTTTAATTTTCCTGTAGGCATTATCTATCTTACCCCTAGAGAGATAAGCCTCTACATCCTTCCATTTGTCCTCTAGCCATCCCTGCTTAGCCATTTTGCACTTCCTGTCGATCTCATTTTTGAGACGTTTGTATTCCTTTTTGCCTGTTACTGCATTTTTATATTTTCTCCTTTCGTCAATTAAATGCAGTATCTCTTCTGTTACCCAAGGATTTCTACTAGCCGTCGTCTTTTTACCTACTTGATCCTCTGCTGCCTTCACTATTTCATCCCTCAAATCTACCCATTCTTCTTCTACTGTATTTCTTTCCCCCATTCCTGTCTATTGTTCCCTTATGCTCTCACTGAAACTCTGTACAACCTGTCGTCCTTCCAGTTTATGCAGTTCCCATCTCCTTAAATTCCCGCCTTTTTTCAGTTTCTTCAGTTTTAATCTACAGTTCATAACCAATAGATTGGGGTCAGAGTCCACATCTGCCCCTGGAAATGTCTTACAATTTAAAACCTGGTTCCCAAATCTGTGTCTTACCATTACATAATCTATCTGAAACCTTCTAGTTTCTCCAGGGTTCTTCCATGTATACAGCCTACGTTCATGATTCTTGAACCAAGTGTTAGCTATGATAAAGTTATGCTCTGTGCAAAATTCTACCAGGCGCCTTCGTCTTTCATTTCTTAGTCCTAATCCATATTCACCTACTACGTTTCCTTCCCTCCCTTTTCCTACCGTTGAATTCCAGTCATCCATGACTATTCAGTTATCGTCTCCCTTCACTACCTGAATAATTTCTTTTATCCCACAATACATTTCATCAATTTCTTCATTATCTGCAGAGCTAGTTGTCATATAAGCTTGTACTACTATAGTAGAGGTGAGCTTCGTATCTATCTTGGCCACAATAACGCGTTCACTATGCTGTTTTTCGTAGCTTACCGGCATTCCTATTTTTTATTCATTATTAAACCTACTCCTGCATTTCCCCTATTTGATTTTGTTTTTATAATCCTGCATTTACCTGACCAAAAGTCTTGTTCCTCCTGCCACCGAATTTCACTAATTCCCACTATATCTAACTTTAACCTATCCATTTCCCTTTTTAAATTTTCTTACTTACCTGCCCGATTAAGGGATCTGACTTTCCACGCTCCGATCCGTAGAACGCCAGTTTTCTTTCTCCTGATAACGACGTCTTGCTGAGTAGTTCGCGCCTGGAGATCTGAATGGGGACTATTTTACTTCGCAATATTTTACCCAAGAGGATGCCTTCATCATTTAATCATACAGTAAAGCTGCATGCCCTCGGGAAAAATTATGGCTGTAGTTTCCCCTTGCTTTCAGCCATTCGCAGTACCACAACAGCAAAGCCGTTTTGGTTAGTGTTACAAGGCCAGATCAATCAATCATCCCGACTGTTGCCCTTGCAACTACTGAAAAGGATGCTGCCCCTCTTCAGGAACCACACGTTTGTCTGGCCGCTCAACAGATACCCCTCCGTTGTGGGTGCACCTACGGTATGGCTATCTGTATCGTTGAGGCACGCAAGCCTCTCCACCAATGCGGCAACAAGGTACATGGTTCATGTTGGGGGGGGGGGGGGGGGTTGGCGGGAATCAGGAACTACAAAATATTAAAATTTTTAAAATATTTGTCTCTTCATTAATTAAGATAGACTGAGAAACTGAAGCTGATGCATTTGTGTACTCACTGCAGCAGATAACCGTGCATTATTGAGAAACGTCGTTTTCAGATACTACTATGACCACTTATTAAAATCTGACCATTTGCATGGAAGTATGATGGCCACGGAATTAAAATCACCGACTGGTGCTGAGGTCTGACTTTTTGAGAAGGCAGAATAGAGTACCAACATGTCGTTAGCAGCCTCAAATTTATGCATGCTCACATATGTCAGTGCTGAATTGAATGAAACTTCAGTCACTGGCCTCCATAGGTAGCCTACCTCGATGATATAAAATTGTGTTTTTATTTTCCACAATGAATGAATGATTTCCACAGCACCTAGGCAGATGTATCACACCAGATTACGATGTCAGAAAGAGAAAGGAGCCATCAAACGCTGTAAGATGCCATCTGATGTATAGATATAGAAATTTTAGCTGACGAGGAATGGCTCTATATTTAGTTCTAGTAATAGTAGTAGTAGAAGCAGCTTTATTCTTCTGTTGATCTCTTTTTACAAGGAATATGACATGTCAAAGTATTTACAAGTTTAGACCAATTTAAAATAATTAGTATACACACATATTTACAGGCTTCTAGTTAGAGACAGTCGTTAGATTTACTCCTGGTATACAATACCGTTTTTACAAATAAATTTTTTAAAAATGTAATGCCACACTGTTCATTCATATCTCACTATCAGTCACTGCACACACTATGCACACATTGTTTCATAACACTTCACTCACTACACACACACACACACACACACACACACACACACACACACACACACACACACACACACACACACATCGGTGATCTCTGGGCCATTTTCTGTACTACAACTTCCTATTTGCTATCCCGAAAAACCGAGTCAGCATCCCTCCATAATGAGTGAGATGTTGAGCTCAGAAAGAGGAAGAGGTCTTAGTATTATGCTATGCATAGCTTGGGTGTAAGTATTTCTAGAAAGGAAAAAAAAAACATAAAGTGAAGGTGTTATATGGGATGCCAAATGTTTTTATCATTATTATTATTATTTATTTGTATAACATTTTCATCAAACCCCTCCTCGGTTTCATCTAAGTAATCCTTCAATGTATAAAATGTATTCCAATTTCTTTAGTCTCTTTTGGTAATTTATTCTACAGTTTTATTACTTGGTAGAAAATGCTGTTCTGAGTTTTATGTTTATTTTTTCTTGGTAAATGTAAGTTGATTCTGTCGCTTGTTGCATGGTCATGGACAGAGCTGTTTGTGCAGTAATTACCCAAAGTTATTTTTGACGTGTACAACTGATTGATAAATGTATTCACATGGAGCAGTTAAGATCCCCAGTGTTTTGAATAGATCTTCACAATGAGCTCAACTAGTATTTTTGGTTATTACTCTTATGGTTCTCTTCTGGAGTTAGAAAATTGTGGCCATATTTTATGCATTTGTTCCCCAAAAAAGGATGCCATAGCTAAGAACTGAGTGTACATATGAATAATATGTAACTAAAAGACATTGCATTTTACAAACTGATGATAGGATTCTAAGTGCATAACATGCTGATGACATTCTGTTTGCGAGTACCACTGTGTTCACACCACTTAAACTGAGAATCAATTTTCATTCCAAGAAATTTTGCATTTATTACGCAGTCTATAGAGGTGCCATCTACATTTAATTTAACACTGTAATTTTAATTCTTCAAACTCAAATTCATGGCATTAGTTTTCTTTACATTCAATGTCACTTGATTACTTATCGACCAATCATAAACTTCCTTGATAGTTTCATTTGCTTTCTCAGCAAAGAGTTCTGTTGTTTTCTCAGTGACTATAATATTGCTGTCATCAGAGAAGAGAATTTTTTCTCTATGAGTAACTACTGTGAAGGTCATTGATGTATATCAGGAATAGTATTGGTCCTAACATGCTACCCTGAAGGACCCTTATAAATAATGTATTTAGTTCTGATAAGTGTTTTACTAAATGTTAAGCTCTATTTGAATTATATGTTATCTCTACTCTTTGTACGCTATCGAAACCAGTCATTAGCTACCTGTCTTGTTCCTAATGGTTCTATTTTATTTAATGTAATCTTGTGGTCGACTGTATCAAACGCCTCAGAAAGATCCAAAAATATGCTTGTGACACACTCATCCTTATCAAGAGCATTGAGTACAACTTTTGTGAATTCTACTATGGCTGACTCAGTATTTTTGCCACTTCGGGAACCAAACTATGATTCGCTTAAAAGATTGTATTTATTCAGGTAATTCATTAATCTGTCTTTCTTAAATACTTCTAATATTTTTGAGAATGGTGATCGCAGGGTAATTGGCTGCTAATTTTCTATGTCTTCTGCATTACTTTTCTTAAGTAAAGGTACTACTCTGGCCCTTTGTAACAACTCTGGAAATGTCCCTGATGTGAAGGATTCATTTATTATATTTATTAAGGGGCCCTGCATAATCTCTATGCATTGTTTCAGTAGACAGATTGGTACTTCATCTAAGTCTACTGACTTTAAATTTTTTAGTTTTTGAACAGTTTTATTGACTTCATTCTCTGTGGTTGGAAGTAACATCATTGTAATTAGTGCAACATTATTTACAGGTGTTATATTAATTTTGAGAAATTTTCGCTCTAACTTCTCTGCAATACTTGAAAAATGCTGATATTTTGCTAAGTATTGTGGATCATTTATTACCTTATCCCACTCCCCTAGCAGTATGTTATTCTGTGTTTGTTTGCCTTTCCCCGTTTCCCTCTTTATAACACCCCAAACTGCTTTGCTTTTATTCTCTGCATTATATATTATTTTGTCATTAAATGACTTTTTGCAACACTCAGCACCTTCCTATAGGTCTGTTTGTATCTATGATAGAAGTTTAAGAATTCTGTATCATTGCTAATCTATTTCATGGAACTGAGGTGTTTAAGTGTGTGGGAGGACTTCTTAATACCTGCTGTTATCCACATGTTGTTGTGAATTGTTGATATGGACATGCATACTTTTGGAAATACCTTTTCGAAGTTCAGTTTAAACAATGTGGAGAATTTAGAGAATTTCACATTCACATTAGTTTCCTTATTCACTTCATCCCAGCTTTGTTTTCGTAGTTCTTTTGAAAAATCTTTTTTTTTTTTTTTTGATTTCCGATAGACGCCGTTTGTAGGCTTGTAACTTAGGGATTGATTCGATTCTTGATTTTACTGTTGTATGTATTACAGAAATGATCTGATTGTCCGAGATCTTTTTGGAGCTACATCACATTTTTCCCTGTCCATATTTGTTGCCACATGGTCAATTACTGATGCGATCATTGCAGTAACCCTTGTTGCATTATTGATCAATAGGGACATGCCAAATCTTTGAATGATGTTTATGAAGGTACTGCTGGATTAATTTATGATATTAGTGTTGATGATAATGTCTCCATACAGAATTATTTTGACATTTGTACTTGAGACTTTATCTTGAACGTCTGTTAATTTATTGAAAAAAGTGTCCACACTACCACTGGGAGATCTACACACACAAAATGATTATATCAAGCCCTGTTAATTCAATAGCTAATATTTCGAAGTGTTTGTTTTCACTTACTGTACTGAGATCATGTCTTGATTCGAACTGTGTTCCTTTTCTGATATAAATGCATTATCCTCCATGCCTTGAAGTAGTTCTTCAGTAACAATTTTTCCTTTCATACAATGATAATACTACATGTTGGATTTCTGTGTCTCTACACCAGTGCTCAGTAACACAAACTACTCTGCAGTTCAAAAATTGGAGCTCAACTTCTAATAGTTGTATTTTATTTTTTATTGATTGCATGTATTGATGGAGAAGTCTGTGAAATGCCCCATGTTACTCTTTCCAATGGTTCGTTTTTCTTTGTGACATCTGGTATGTGTGATATTTGAAGTATTAATATCTGTCTTGGGAGTGATTGTTTCAGTATTTTTTAAACTGCTGGAGATACTCTTTAGGCAGGGGAACCTGTTGTTTGGATTTATCCTAAAGAAGACCTACTTTTCCTACCTATGGCAACAGGTATTTGACCATGTGTGGCCTTAGATCGACCACCTATACTTTCTCATGAATCAGCTGTATCGATCTTCCCTTCCCAGTCCTGTTTATGTGTAGGCCATGCCTAATGAAACTTCATCTGTTGATAGTCCTGACGGGCACCAGAGAAACATGAATAAAGTTGGCTGTCCTCAGAGCCATATATAACTCCACATTGATTCGCTCACAGCTCCATCAGGGTGTGTTCGATCATGACGCCGGAACAGCTTATCAAAGTGTACTTTGGTGTCAGTAGTCAGGGAAGCTATCTTGTCCCGGTCACCACCTATGTCATATGCCACACCTCTGTCCAAACTGTTTCCTGCCCCGCCTACTATCACTACATGGTCCTCTTTTTGTAAAGTCGTTACATAAAGACCCTAGGTCCTTTATCATATGACTTAGCCCTGCATTTGGCTTGAAGTACTGGTGGTCTGGTACGCTGCCCCTAAACTGTAACTGAGGACCTGCACCTCGCCCATGGCTACTACCTAGCAGCAGCACTTTCTTCTTCCTAACACTGTGAACATACCAAGGATTCTTGGCGTGTATTTAACTGTGCTGCACATTTCATGCTCCTCGTTCTAACTGAGACTCTTCTCCACTTAACTCTGGCAGTGGTAGATACCTGTTTTTGGTGTTGATGATAAAACAGTCAGACGGCGTTCTCTTTCTTCCTAGCCTCCTACCAGCTGCCAGTTCCCAACCACCCTCCTGCCCTTATCTCCTTTTATACTTATGAGTTCCTTCCGTGCTTCCTCCAACTGTGCCTGAAGGGCACAGATTTTCCTTTCCTGTTCCCCTATCAAAATGTTCCTACTGAATACTCTGCAGTTCCCGGAAAGAGCCTCTTCTGTTCTCCACACATTCTCCCTACTGCGTCCCTCCCCCCCCCCCCCCCCCCCAGTGAAAAGATTTCCTACGAGATAGGAAACAAATCCCTCTACTCACTACCCTATAACAGCTCCCACATTTCTCACTCATGGTCAGTTTCTGAAGAATAATTAAGTTTAAAGAATGTTGTAAATTTTTCAAGGACGCGAGATTGTCTATGTGAAAACAAAAAACTACACAAAGATCTTATGTGCGGTGGCTGTTGTTCTTGTACTGATTTAGAGATACAGTGACAGAAGAATGAATATGTAATTAGTTTGCTTTTCGAGAATTTGTGTTATCAGGAGTGTTTGGTCACGCTTTTAAACGTTTATAACTCGGAAAATTTAGGCCTAGATCGTGTCTATCTAACGAGTAAACAATACGAAATGTGTTAGTTAAATATGATTTAGAAACATTTAATTACACTTTTATTGCGACAATAGACACTGATGAAAATCTGTTTTTTTAAACGAATTTGGCACTATCAAGAAACCTTTAATAGAATTTTTTTGTGTTCATGTCACGCCAAACTTCGGGTTATGTCGCGATTATCGGGACTTCAGCTAAAGAAAAAGTTTTTTCAAGAACAAGCTCTGCTGGGACGCTAATATTCATTTCAGTGACAAGAACGGACCCTACAGCAAGTATACAAAACAAAGAAAATTTAAATATGATACTATTTCCTCTTCTTTTAGCGGACGAATAAATATATGTGAACTCACTGGACAGCTATCTTGGATTTGGAAGGGTCTACAGGCTCTACATCATCCAGTACTATCAGATACGTTGGCTAGTGTTAATTCCTTGTAAAAGTGGCATCACTAATTTAAAGAGGCTCTTATTATCTTATTTTTTTCTGCGGGTTATGCAATATTATAGAGGAGAGTATGTAGCTAAAGAGCCAATGACGTCCGATTGTGCAATGTATCCGCGTTATTTCGTGTTCTGGTAATGTTCCGGTTGCATATTAACTCTCCTTCGCACCTTTTTACGAGAGACAAGAAGAAGCTGCAATAAATTCTAGAAGCTACTGAACCGATGGATCTGAGTAGGAAGAAGTGCAGGGTTAATGGTCCGCACTTATTAAGCACCCAGTTGAGTAACAAGAACAGATGAAATGAATCACGTAAATAAATTTAATTTGAAAGTTCTGAGCCCTTCGGAAGAGAAGAAAATCACTGGTCGGGGCAATACATAAGTCAGTAAGCTAATCTTGTGGTGTCACTGCCAGACACCACACTTGCTAGGTGGTAGCCTTCAAATCAGTCGCGGTCCGTTGGTATACATCGGACCCGCGTGTCGCCACTATCACTGATTGCAGACCGAGCGCCGCCACACGGCAGGTCTAGTCTAGAGACTCACTAGCACTCTCCCCAGTTGTACAGCCAACTTTGCTAGCGATGGTTCACTGTCTACATACGTTCTCATTTGCAGAGGCGACAGTTTAGCATAGCCTTCAGCTACGTCTTTTGCTACGACCTAGCAAGGAGCCATATTCAGTTACTATGATATTGATATTGTGAATCATGTACCGTCAAGAGCGACGTCATCATAAATGGATTAAAGTTAAGTATCAAACTAGCTACGTCCGCTTTCTGTATTCTAATTCCTTGTCATGCTCCAGACCTCACGTCAGTATAGTTCTTCCCTCCTCGCGCCTGCCTGCGTGAGCTAAAACGCGTGCATATCGGCCTCCTCTAGTAACACGGTGTTGGCTCTTCTGCCAACACAACAAATCTTCTGCTAAGGCTAGCCAAAGTCTATTTCTTCAGACGTTACCCAATGCTGGAGCGGCTAATTAAGAAATAAACGCAGTCAAATCTGTGTGCATCACTTCCTAATGATCTCTTTGCTGATTAGATCCCGTTGGGAAAAAGTACCGATAATACTTTCTGGGCTAGTTGCATTCTGATAATTCTGTCTACATACAATCGGCGACATGCAATTACTTTCGTTCGTCAAAAACGAGTTATTTCTGTCTTACGTACACTCGTCATGAGTTACGATAAAATGTGAGAAAATTATTAGTGTATAGGCATGAATGCAATTTTTAATACATCCATAACTGGTTTAGTATTGTGAAGTATTCCTTTTCGACTTCTCCAGCTTCCGTTGTCTGTGACGCTGCCAGCTCAAGTGGAGCATGGTAATCAATGACAATGTTATTACAATTACGTATTAGATGATGAAAATAATGTGACACAAAATTCGGATTTTTTCATTTGTGTTAACTACAGTGAGCAAAAAAAGTATGAGCAAAAAAAGTACAACTCTTGGAGGAGAACAAATTATGTCTTCAACTTACCTTTTAATCCGTACTAAATTCTACAACTTAGGTTTCGTTGAATTAGCGTGGCGGCTTTACGTGGACAGCTTCTGAACCCACAACTCCACTAAATCCACATATTTTCTCCCTTTTTCCTCACTCATTTCTTTCCTTTCTCTCCCTGCCCCTCTTTCTTAGTTACATTCACCACAAAAACAGTAAACCTGGATAGGTACTCAATGAAGAAATGTGGTTAGGTATTTAGAAATATGCTTGGCTGATAATAACATTTGGTCATCATGGTTAACACTTCTTCCAGATTTGTTTTGAGGAGTATTTGTAAATTCGATAACAATCCGCGATCGTTTTATTTTAGTTACAGCAGATATAAAATCCGAGCATGAATATCAAGAACGAAAGTTAACTCCATTATTAATTTAGGCTAGGTGAGAATTAAGTGATTGAAATAGGATTCTGACCTTTTTTTGTTTCCATATCAATACAAACAGTATTGTGTACTGCTGAGAAACTTAGGAGAAAAGAGAAGTCTGAAATAAGCTCAGATCTGAAGTAAGTCAAAGGCTAAACACGCGAGCTCGGTTGCGCTAAACCGAGACGAAATGTTCACAGCTTGTAAAACTTTCAACATAGCTGCTAAGGTACAGTGACAGTGTCAGAATTATATTAGAACAAATAAGCCCCGGGACACCAATATTAAGTCAAATTTGACCAGGTTTCGACGCTACTATGAGCGTCGTCTTCAGAATTAGACTAACTGTTCTAAAACATATTAGGTATATAATACATTATATAAATTAAAGTTTGAACTGACTGTAAAAAGATGCAGTACTTACAAGTCACATTTTAAAAAAGATCTAAGACGGAAAGGCGACGTCATGAATAGTTGTGAGACGGCGAGCCGCTAAGGGCTGCTCGTACTGTGAACAAGGGTTGCAACAAGACTGAGGTGCCCATGTTAGAAAGTGTGGGCAAGTAAACATGGTGTAGCTACGAGCACCATCTAGTAGCCGCAGAAACCACTAGGCTTCTGTACATTCAAAATTAGACACATGAAATTGTGATGCAGCTAATTTTGGCATAACGTAAGCACTAATAATAGTAGGATGAAGTTACATATTTATCTGCTTTAAATGGGGATACATTTTGTAACGTAAAAAACGTTAGTTATGACATACAAGAAAACAGCAAAGATGTGGTAGGAAAACAAAATTTCGGTAAACTGCATCAGGAAAACTGAATCAAAGATCAAACAATGGCTTTATAGAGTCGACAAAGTTTTTGTTTCTCAGCTGCAGCTGTTTGATGCCATCATGACGAGAGAGTTGTTTGAAAATCTCCAATTCCTCTAAGAAATCTAACCTACGCACCTTCTTTTCGGTATGCAGAATATTGTTATCGGCTATGGCTTTAGGTACGTGTCCAGTAATTAAGAGATGATCGGCAAAGGATGAATTTAAAGGACCGGTGCCGTTCTTTAGAAAAGATGTTCTTCATATCTGATGGTGAAAGCACGTCCAGTTTGCCCTATTTAATAGGAGGAGCAGGTATCGCCGATGATCTTATAAACGCCAGAACTTTCTGTAGGGGAGCGAATGGATTTCAAATTATGAATGAAGTTTCTCTTTAGGTTATAATTAGTAGAGAATCATTTTTTTGGGTTAACTTCAGTGCATGAAGTGTTGAGCGCTGTAGTTCTTGCAGTTTTCTTTTTTAGGATATCGTCCACAATGTTAGGCGTACATTCATTATGACTGCTATGGTTTTAAGTAAATTAATCTCTTCATTGAACTTTCCTGTTGAAAGTGTTAGCCTTTCCGGCTGAGATCTTTTTTAATATGTGACTTGTAAGTACTGCATCTTTTTACAGTCAGTACAAACTTTAATTTTATTAATGTATTATATACCTAATATGTTTTAGAATAGTCGAATTCTGAAGACGACGCTCATAGTAGCGCCGAAACCTGGTCAATTTTGACTTAATATTTGTGACCGAGGGCTTCTTTGTTCTAATATAATTCTGACACGGTCACTGAACCTTAGCAGCTATGTTCAAGGATTTACGTTTCTTACCTGCCCAGGTATCTAAGGCTGCTTCTAAATATAAAGAATTAAAAAAGAAAATTTTAAATACAAGTATGGCCATCTATTTTAACAAGCAGTGTGAAAAAAGGGGACTTGTCCCGACTCATACAAATGCGTACATAAATATTTCTGTATCTAAGAAAAATCCAAAATCCTTTAGACCTATCATTAAGAATATTCTGTGTAATCGGATAAAAGAGCTGTACGCTAAAAAAGACCGTCTTAACGAAGAAGCATATCATTTGTACTTAAATATCACAAACACTTATCGTGTTAACTATAATTTTAATATTGACGACGTGTGGACGCAAATTAACAAACATCTAGAGATTTGTAAAATCAGTTTCAATATATTTCAAAAAAGCAGTCACGTCTTTGATAAAAGAATTTTAAATAAAACCAATATCGTCTTTACTGAGAATGAAAAAGTCCTGTTAGGAAAAGGACTAAAATACAATGTCAGGCCTAGCCTGTCAGACAGAAATGTGAGAGAAAATATGCTTGTTGATTTAAAAATCGGTCTCGATTATTGTAAGACAGACAATGCATCTCAAGCCAGGATTGCGTATGATGAAACCCGCATGCAAGAGAAAAATGTAGCTACTTTGTCTAATGCTACGCATAACGACAGAATTTTAGTAACTTCCATTAATAATAAACTTAAAACAGCAAATGCTTTAATAACTAAATCCTATAGATGTTGTTGTCTAGGCATTGCTTATATTTCTGAGTATATTTCTAAAACTGAAAATTTCTTCAGTGAAATCAACATGTCGGATCTGCATGATGATCCGCCTCCTAAATTACAGAAATAAGTAAGGTCAACTATTAACAATGCATAATTTCTTATAAAACCTTTCCAAAAGAAACTACTCATCAATATGAACCATCAACCCACTAAACTTCGGTCCCAGTTCAAAATTCATAAACCTAATGATCCAATACGTCCAATCTCCAATAGCATGGTTAGCGCATATCACGATTTGGCCCGATTTCTACACGAAACTTTGAAAAAATCTTTCGTTTTCGAAAATAATTATTCCGTTCCTAACAGTCACGTTTTGGTCCAAAATATTAAAAACTTAGTATGCAGTTCAGACACCAAGCTCTTTTCCCTAGATATTAAAAATCAGTATACCAATGTCCTGGTACGTGAGACGCTCATCACTGTGGAAGAAAATTTACATCAATTTAGAAGAGATCTGTCCGACGAACAGATTACCGATTTTATGAATCTCATTAATGTCGTTGTCAAGTACAACTACTTTGAATTCAACGGACAACTGTACCAGCAGTCTGATGGGCTCGCTATGGGCAAGCCTTTAGCCGGCATCCTTGCCGACATCTTTATCAATTCCTTGGAAAAAAAGCTGTTTAACAGTGTCTCAGCCGCTTCCCGAGGTATCCTTTCTTACACAAGATACGTTGATATATTCTAGTCATCTACAACGGAACCGCCGATGGAATTTATCATATATTTAAACTTTTTAACGACCTCCATGAAAAAATTTCTTTCACTATTGAACTCGAAAACGAAAACCGCCAATTACATTATTTGGACTTGACGCTTACAATACAAGACAATAACATCAGTTTCAATATTTTTCGAAAAGAAACGTATACTGACCAAATCGTGCCTGCTTCCTCTTTTCATCCACAGTCTCAAAATATTGACTTCTTTCGCTGTACTGTCCATCGAGCCACCTCCATACCACTTTCAACAGAAAAGTTGAAAGAAGAGATTAATTTACTTAAAACCATATTTTAATTTAATTTACTTAAATTTACTTAAATTTACTTAAATTTACTTAAAACCATAGCAGTCAATAATGAACGTTTTTCTATTCCTTTCATCGGACCCATTTCCTATCAGATTCAGCGCATGCTTCGCAACAAATACAACTGCAATGTTGCCTTCTCTACTAATTATAATCTAAAGAGAAACTTCATTCATAATTTGAAATCCATTCGCTCCGCTTCAGAAAGTTCTGGCGTTTATAAGATCATCTGCGATACCTGCTCCTCCTACTAAATAGGGCAAACTGGACGTGCTTTCACCATCAGATATGAAGAACATCTTTTGTAAAGAACGGCACCAGTCCCCTAAATTCATCCTTTGCCGATCATCTCTTAATTACTGGACACTTGCCTAAAGCCATAGGCGATAACAATATTCTGCATACCGAAAAGAAGGTGGGTAGGTTAGATTTCTTACAGGAATTGGAGATTTTCAAACATCTCTCTCGTCATGTTGGCCTCATTCTCAACGAACAGGTGCAGCTGAGAAATAAAAACTTTGTCGACTCTATAAAGCCATTGCTTGATCTTTGATTCAGATTTCCTGATGCAGTTTACCGAAATGTTGTTTTCATATCACATCTTTGCTGTTTTCTTGTATGTCATAACTAACGTTTTTTACGTTACAAAACGTATCTCCATTTAAAGCAGATAAATATGTAACTTCATCCTATTATTATTAGTGCTTACGTTATGCCAAAATTAGCTGCATCACAATTTCATGTGTCTAATTTTGAATGTACAGAAGCCTAGTGGTTTCTGCGGCTACTAGATGGCGCTCGTAGCAACACCATGTTTACTTGCCCACACTTTCTAACGTGGGCAAATGGGTCAAACGGCTCTGAGCACTATGGGACTTAACATCTCAGGTCATCAGTCCCCTAGAACTTAGATCTACTTAAACCTAACTAACCTAAGGACATCACACCCATCCATGCCCGAAGCAGGATTCGAACCTACGACCGTAGCAGTCGCGCGGTTCCAGACTCTAACGTGGGCACCTCAGTCTTGTTGCAACCCTTGTTCACAGTACGAGCAGCCCTTAGCGGCTCGCCATCTCACAACTATTCATGACGTTGCCTTTCCGGCTTCGATCTTTTTTAAAATGTGACTGCATCTTTTTACAGTCAGTTCAAACTTTAATTTTATTAATGTATTATATAGCTAATATGTTTTAGAACAGTTAGTCTAATTCTGAAGACGACGCTCATAGTAGCGTCGAAACCAGGTCAATTTTGACTGTCAGTTGTTTGTGTTGGTCATATGGATTGATTTCAAAACGCAATAAAAGCCATTTTATGAATCAGATTTTTTTTGTTAATTTTAATAATATAGGTACATTTGGCCAAGTCGTGTACTGGAAATCACTTATTACTCTGGTCAATAAGTACATGCAAACCGCGACTGCGCCAGGCGACGTACTAGATTCCCTGGGCCCCTCAGATGATGTGAGAACATCCAGTCCCCATGGCGATCTGCATGCAGAGATGCGTGTGCTCTTGGACCTTTCGACCGTTCAGTGTGGCAAATTCATCACAATGACCTTCATTATCATCCGTATAAATTGGCGACTCTGCATGAACTCTACGAACGCTACCCCAGTTCTTGGAGAAACGCATGTGTTGCACCTTTCAAAAACGTTCCTGAGTACGTGATTCTTTTCATCAGTGACGGAGCCCATTTTCACTTGACTGGATGTGTCAGCAAAGAAAACATGCGCCATTGGGCCGAAACCGATCCCCGAGCATTGCATCAAAGGTCTCTAGGAATTTTTAAATTCTGCATTCATGTCAACCGTTGAAACATCCACAAGACCGGAACGCCAACATTCGGGCAAATATTGGCAATAGACGCCTAGCTATGCTGGCAAGGATAAGCTCCAGAAATTGGTTTATTCAGTGCATCGGCAATGGGAGGCGTTACCTACAGAACATGAAATTTAAACTGTGTAAAATAAACTTTATATATATATGTACCTACGTTACTAAAAAATAAAACAAAATTCGGATTCATGAATGGGCTGCGTTTCGACATCAGGAAGTTACGTTGTCGCACCCTGTATAAGGGAGGCCAACAGTGGAATCTTCACAAGTCGCATGGAAGAGGTATATGATTTAGTGTTCTGACGTACTTAGATGAGTTTGAATGAAACAACTTCTAAATATTTATCTGTTAGAACAATCAGATAAGAAATATCGTGAACATAAGACAGAAAAGTAATTTTCGGCGGAAAATGCTAATACGTTTTCTTAGCAAATGGACCAAGCTGATTTGATAAAACTGTTTAAGAACTTAGTAATTTATGCTGCTAATTAATTTTTCCACAAACGTTTTTTCTCAGTCGAAAGTGCGTGAAGATTGTGGTTATAGAGGACTAATTTTGGATACCTGTTGTGTACGAAGGTAAATTTTTTCAATGCATTGTATTCTAAATGTAATTGTATGTAATTTTACGTGATTTAGGTTCTTCGGTTCTAGAACTGCCAACGTAATGATGTTTCGAAGCGCAACTCATCATTACTCACTGGACACTCAAACGGTGTTTCTTCATAGAGCAGAACAGAATCTGTTCTTGAAAGGAAGAAATCTGCTATAGTTAGAAATCCAAATCTAGAGGCTGTGGCGTGAGATACATTTCATTGTACGTCTGACTACCACTCTGCGCTTAGGTGGTAGGAATAAGACCGGTTTCCGACGTCTGCGTAGCTTGTTATCGCTCTTTACTGGTAAGTAAAAGAAGTGATGACGAATTGTGCAGGTAAGGCAATTTTTGTAGTGTGAGCTGCGGTTCAGGACTGTTTCACGGTTACAGAAAAAAGCGTGAACGTAGGATGTTTGTGGTTAAAACAGAAAATTAGCACTGTTTCCAGAAAATGATAATTTAAGGTGGTAGTAATTTTGTAGGGACAAGTTTATTTCTCTCTTAAGCCATCACGGTGCTTTAGGACTGGTTGTATTTTCTGCCTCTTCCGGATACGAGCAGGAGTACCCAGACGACAGACGATAATTTGTAGGGAGAGGCGGGGGACAGTACTTGAGGATATGGAGCATTTTCAATGTTATGGGAGATGAATGGCGACCATGTTGAGAACATGCGTAATACCGATATAAAAATCGTTTTCTTGAAGGAAAAACAGCTGACTACACTATATTTTTTACTTTCGCTGAGAGCTAGGCTGAGGGGGTTGTGAGCGCTGACCAATGTTACCCCAAGTATGAGAATCCTGGTATACACGTTTTTTTTTTCCTTGAAGGGAATAACGTTGCATTACCCCATATTAAGGTGTACTTGCCAGCCTTAGCTCCGATCTCATTGCGTGTTTTACCGAACAGATCACCATCATAGGCAACATCTCTGAAAACCTGAGCTGTAATTAATTCTATCGGCTATGCAATTGATGTATGTCGTGAAGATCAAAGGTCCTATTATATAACACTGGGGTACTCCACATGTTACTTCATTTTGTAGGTGGGTGACACAAACCAGATCATGAATGACCGCTCTCAAAATACAGGTCAAAGACACAAAAGCACGGCGTGTTGGTGCTAACCAACCATAAGATTGAAGATCTCAGAAGAAGAAGAAGAAGAAGAAGAAGATTCGTAGATGGCTCTCCTTCCGCGATAGATGCACGACTGCTCCGACCACTTGTACTGCAGCGCCGAACCATCTGAGTAAGCAAATGGAAAGTGACGACCAAATCAATGTATAAACTTTTTAACGGAGGACGTCACGTAACATCAGACGATCGAATCATCTAAACATTTGATGTGTATGGAAACTACAGTCAGTCATTGCTAATGAGAGATAAGTGTGACACATCACTATGTGACAATGAAAAATATGAGACTGCGTAATTTATGAGAGATGTAAAACCGTGAATCAATTTTGTTTTTCTTGTGACACGCACTTGTACCAGCAAGTTTGCATCATCAAAATATCTTCTGCAGTAGATTATTTTGTTTGAGATGTGCTGGTTGGTTGAGAAGAATTTTTGTTCTATTTGGTTGATCAAAAAATCAGTCAATATTCCAGCTAAGCCACTTCCCATTGCCAAACCATCATATTGTTGGTAGGACTTGTTGTTGAAGCTAACGTAATTATGCTCTAGAATAAGTGTAAGTATTTCTATGAGTTCATAGATTTCTGCAATAGTATTTTTCTTGTATTTAAGCAGATTGTTTCTCATAATGTTAATAGTGTCTTTGACAGGGATATTCGTGTATAGGCTGATATGTCTAGTGATGCTAATTTAACTGTTGGTGTGATGTGGATGTCTTTAAATAAGCTTATGAGTTCATGTGTGTTATGGACACTGTATTTGTTTTCAAATTTATAGAATTTGGTAATGAGGTCTTTCAGTTTATGGCATATGAAGTATGCAGGGCTGTTTCTTCTGTTAACAATCAGGTGAATGGGACAATCTTCTTTATGAACCTTTATCTGTGCAAGCTGGTGCTGGGGCATTCATTGTTATACAGTTACATACTTCATATTTGTTCAGTAAAACATTGCAGTTTTGTAGTAGCTTACGGAGTTTGCTTTGGAATTTTGATTGCAGGATCTGACTTTATTTCAGTAATACTGTTGCTATGGAAAATTTTTTAGGTTTTCTCTATGTATTCTCTTTCATGCATTACGATTAAAGAACTTCGTTCGTCAGCCTTTACTATGAGTGCTTTACTTTCAGTTAGTTTACTGCTAATAGTTTTCACATCTTTAAGTTCAGTGCAAGAATTAAGGTACCCATATTTGAAACCAGCAGTATGTTAGAAATATTTGGGATGGAGCAGTTTCTGTGTAATTAACAAAAATGTAATCAGCGTTGTTTATTCAAAGTATTTCGACGATATTTCTTTACAAACAGAAATATTGAGGTTTAACAGATATCATATTCAATGCATTCCATTTTTGAGTACCAGATGATGTTAATTTTTGTAAATGTCGATAAATTATATAACTGTAATTAACGAATTTACTGTATGTAACAATGCACTAAATGCTATAAAAATTACGTCAGAAGAATAAGAGAGGGACTAGGACGGCCAGGAAAACATAAATTTTCGAAGGGGACACTGTAACATAATACATAGTACACGTGAAACAACAACTGTTTTTATACGGTTATTGAGAACCATGCAGATGCCCAGTCTGTTTTCCCTTAACGAACTTCCAGGAAACAGGATATGCAATGATGCATCAAGAGCATCAAAATGAGGGTAATCTAGTTATCCTTCTGAAGATACTGAGTTACAACTACGAATTTGCTATAACTTTCATTTCACCTGACGTTAATATTGGTAGAAGTTGGTAAACTTTCACTTAACTTTCTTTTTAGGGGAACATTTCTATCATTTTTTTAACTCAGAATTGCAGGTGTACTACTACATGGTGGTGCGAGCTGGGACAGTGATTTAATTCGGCTAAAAGTATTAAAGTTCATTTCTGAGTTTCAGTTTGACAAGTTTTAACATCAAGATTGAAAGACAACTTCATATGGAAAGTACAATTCTTGACTGGACGCTGGAATCATTTGATACTAAAAAATTTCGTGGATGTGAAAACTGAACAGTGGAATTAAGGGAACCAGTGACTACAATCTACTGGAACATCGAAACTACGGAAGTATTCCAATTACACTTATTTCATCTTCTCTTCGACGTCGTAATCAGTAGGTCGTGTGAAAAACTTTGTGTATTGAGTTGGGGTTGGTTTGTTTGGGGGAGAAGACGAGACAGCGAGGTCATCGGTCTCATCGGATTAGGGAAGGACCGGGAAGGAAGTCGGTCGTGCCCTTTCAAAGGAACCATTTGCCTGGAGCGATTTAGGGAACTCATAGAAAATCTAAATCGGGTGGCCGGACGCGGGATTGAACCGTCGTCTTCCCGAATGCGAGTTCAGTGTGCTAGCCACTGCGCCACCTCGTTCAGTGTTTATGGAGTGTTTTCTTGCTTTTTAGTTAGTTTCTTTATGTTTTTTGCGAGAAACAGCACTGTTGAGTGGAGAGATAAGGAGATTGAAAATTTGACACACGATAATAAAGTGAAAAACGTAAAAAATAAAACAGAATAAAAAATTAGACAATAGTTTGATCAACAAGGGAAAGAACTGATCTGTTAGATAAAAATTTGTAGATGCACGATCAGGCAGTAAAATGCATTAGGAAAGATCTAGACAATGTCAAGATTCAGGCAGAGAAAACATCACAGACCAATGAGGAACTGGAAGTAGAACTAAATGATTTTAAAACACCTATACGCAGAGAGCATAGTAAATTTGAAACTCGTATTACTTCTGGAGAAAACGAAACTGAAAAACTTGAAGACAAACTGATGAAGGGGAGGATTACTATCTTTGGCCCGAAAAAAGCTTGTTCTTTGAGACTTTTTTTCTCGGGATGTGTTACAGATATCAATGTCAAAGTTGGTCAAAATATTTATTGATATATCCTCTACAAACTGGAATTTTTTCGATCGGAAATGTCTAAGAGAAAAGGCGGAGGTGCCATCGGAACGAAACAAAATTTCGATGTAAACCTCCACGCGCGGTATGTCATAGGTCAGCCGGCTCGTCTGAAATCAAAACTGAGTTGACGTTAGCGAAGTACGTAAGATTGTTTAGGAATTTTACCTCGCTTAAGTTATTTAGAACATAGGAAACAAAATTGCAGCCATTTAAAAAAATAGGGTTTTTTTCACAGATTATTCGAATTTGTCGGCCAATGAAAAATATTTATAGTTGATGGATCGGAATAAAAGTGGTACAACTCCTAGACAATTTAGTTAGCTTCGTCGGAAACAAAGAATCATGCCAATCGGTACAGTAGATTTGAAGTTACCATACCGCGCGATAAAAAGAAAGTCATTTCGAGAAAAACGCGTTTTAGTTTTGACTACATATAAATGCAATATTATGCAACTTACGTTCAATCCACTATTCAGGGTCCATAAACTAGTCCTTCCTCTTTCTCACAGAAGGCGTTCTGCTCGATCTGGGCCATCCTGCGCTGTTCCATAGCAGCTCGTACGGCCGCTGACGAGCGGTTTTCTGCCTCTTGAATCCGGTGGCCGTCCGAATCCTTGGCGAACTGCGTAGAATAGAGTCCCAGGGTGACGTCCATCGTTGTCACAGTCTTCAAAGTTGCTGAATACCCTTCGTTGAAGCTGCTCATTGCCAGTAAAGTCGCAATCTCCACAGTCTTCGCACCGGAATGCAAATGATTGAGGGCTAACTTCCAAACACATGCGTTCAAACTTTCAATTGAATTTTGTGTGTTTCCTCGCAAGCACCGGTAGAATAACTCGTCCTCCGAAAGAAAAAAAACGCGTGAAAAAGGCTGATTTCTGGCGCGTGTAGTTTTTTGTTCAAACGCGAATGACAAACATTTCCGGGGTGGATTCCAAACTTTTTATGGAGCCAAAAATGCAATTAAAAAATCGATTTTTTCAACCAAAAGATAGTAAACCTCCCCTTAAAGGAATTGAGCACACAGACTGGAACTCAAAAATCTCATATTTCATGATTAAAACTGAAAGCGACAGGTTCATTTTAAACTTGAGTGAAATCAGTAGAATATACAACGCAGGATTATCGGATGTAAGAGGTGATGTTTTTGCATGTGTTGGTAATACTTCAAAGGACATTGGGAAAAGCAGATGAAGCTGAGGAAAATGTTGCAACTAGAAATTTTTTAGTGACAATAGTAGTACTAGGAGCAGAATAAACATAAAGAGTTAAATGGGGGAAACAAAATTCGTCCAGTGGGCATCATTTGGCCATGCAACGGTAATTTTACTAATAGTAACTAAAGTTACTGCATATTTTATCTTGTACGGCTTATGTAAGAAAACAACAGAAAATAAAAATGGAAGCACTGTTCAAGACGATGATAGGAGACATTCAATACTCACATCATAATTTCAAAAAACCTTTGCACAAACTTTTAGCCCAGGTATTAGTGAGACACAGTGGAAGTCTTCGTGCACCAGGACACGTGTCTTTGGAAAATTTATGTGGTTGAGGAATTTTTATGAGATTCTGAAGTGAATGTGTCTTTTACATTTCCGATAAAAGCAAGATCGGGTATTTCTAAAATTACCACACGTATTATCTTGTGCTTCTAAGAAAACAGTACTGAATTTTGGACAAACCGAGAGGTGAACTGAAAGTAGATTAACAGAGGACCAGTTTTGCTTTGAGAGATGTGAGGGAACTCGAGAAGGCAATGTAGCACTCCGGTTGATAAAAGAGGGCTAGCTTGGGAAAAATTAGAAAACATATATTGTATTAGTAAATTTCGAGACGGGATTCAATAATATCGAATGGAACGAATATTTAAGTACTCAGTTAGGAACTATTGGCATTCCTAAATCATTGTACCTGCATGTAGTAGATTGGTCACTCACGAGAAACAGAATGATACATGAGGTCAAAATCAGGAATCTGATACGGAGGGTAGGTACCTATAACCATTTATAATCAACCCTTTCGCAGCAGCTGCTGGGGCCAAGCGTCCTGCCTGTTCCGCCGGGCCGGCCGGGGTGACCGAGCGGTTCTAGACGCTACACTCTGAAACCGCGCGACTGCTACGGTCGCAGTTTCGAATTCTGCCTCGGTCATGGATGTGTGTGATGTCCTTAGGTTAGTTACGTTTAAATAGTTCTAGGGGACTGATGACCTCAGAAGTTAAGTACCATAGTGCTCAGAGCCATTTTTTTGTCCCGCCGGCTTCCAGGGGGGAATTTTGCGGTACCGCGTGCCCAGCCCGCGAGCGGCTGACTCAGCCGGAAATGCCGCTGCTACCCATGGTCACTGTCAGCTGACCGCACGATCCAGCACGCATACAAGCCCTCTTCAACAATGCTCTTTATAAAATCAGTATCACGCTGTACGACCAGAGTAATGCGGGTTCCGATAACCATGAAAGACAGCTGCAGAACTAACGCACGCATTCTGTTTTAAGTTTATCCTGTGCTAAGAAAAAGTTACTTCAGAAAAATGGCATGAGCTTGTTTATTTTTAATTGGAAAATTCTGTAAATTGAGAATGATGGAATTTCATTTTCACTAGGTTGTGGTGGCAACAAACTAACAAAATTTTTATTAACGTCAGATAAATATGTTTCAAGATATATAAATTTAAACTGAGCAGGTCCTAGCACAACGCCCAGAAATCTTACCGTCTTCCGACCCGCGTGGTAGCGAGCGTTTCTGAGAACCTGCATCTGCTGTTACTGCACTGTTAACTTTTTGCAACATGTAATAAGTCAGTTCTGTAGGATAATTCATGCCCTTCAGATCATACATGTTTGTGTCTTCTGTCTTGTGTAGATTACCAAATTAAACTGCATCTGTTAGATGAAGTTGTAAGCGTATAGGGCCCAGAAGCAAGTGAATGCTGTAATGTTTCCCTACGTTAAAAAGAAGGGAAAAAAATAAAAGCTTTGGCAGGTATGTAGCGTCTGGGCATTCTACGTGTAGGGTTACATGTGTGCCCAAAGCCACGAAAAAATTTATTTGTGATATGGAATGGTGGTGAACGAAGTGAGGGTTTATTTCGATGTGCGAGTTGTTTGTCATGGACAGAAAATCAGAATGACTCGAATTACTGTTACAAACAAGTATTCGCCGAAAGATAAAAGTGTCTCGTGCTAGATGATGGCTATAATATGCACATAAGGAATAAGGAACTAAGGTAACATTGAGAGAAGGTGACGGATTTCCTGGATGGGTAAATGTTAATCTTGGTCCAAAGACCCTCTGAAAAGTTGGGCTAATTCTAGCTCAGAAACGGAATAGACAAAGAATAAACGTGCCAGATAGATAGAGTCACAATGGTTGCGCAATGTGAATATGATTTCTATAAAAATAAACTGCTGCTAACATGAAGAAATATAAAGTTTTAATCTAGAGAAATATTCATGAAATTCTGTGTTTAGAGCAGAACTCTCTATGACTGTTGAAACAGAATAGTAAAGAATACATGAATGAAACAATTGGAAGCCTCTGAAGAATCATCAAGGCATTAGGTTAAGAGAGTTACAAAGAAGAGATTCTGCGAAGAATCGACGAGAAAAAATCTTTAATAAAAACTATGGAATGAGAATTGGTGGAATTGGCACTTTGAGGGTCTCTATGAGGAGATGGAACAGCATGTTGGCATAACAGAAGAAACAATGAATAGTAGTCGAAGTAGGCGAGGCAATGTTAGAGAAAGAGTTTGACGAGGCTATGGAGAACTTGACAATGGAGACAAGGCTTATGAAAATTCGAGCCATCTTAGGGTTCGCAGTTGCAGGAAAATCGGATAATGGTGCGAGACTCATTAAATTCTCGATAAAATTGGGTACAGTGTACAGGGAAAAGCAGGTAACGTACATCTAAAACAAACAAGTGGGAACCGACAAAAGAGATTTACAATTCAAACCTGTGCAAGGCAAGGATACAGTCTTTCTCCTCAACTTTTCAGCCACTACATCGAGAGGCAATGGTGGAAATAAAAGGAAAGAGGGATTAAAATTCAGTGGCATAATATCAACGATAACTTCGTCAGATTATATCACTATCCTCAGTGAAAGTGAGGGAAACTGGAGGACTTCTTCAGTGGAACAAATAGCTCGATGGGCACATACCTTGGATTGAGAATAAACCGAAGAAAGGTTAAAGGACTGAAGGGTGTCAGAAATTAAACACGGTCGTCAGGATTTACCATAAAAGATGTTAATTTATTGGAAACGTGAGCGTGAAGACATCGGAATATCCGATGAAACAGCCCGTTTTTCACGCAATTCCAAGAACTAATTTATCTTCAATCGACACTAAAGCTCATTCGGGTTGCTTAATTAACTGTTGTATCAGTAGGTTGGAGCCACGTATGTAATTTCACCGTTTGAATAACGAAATATAATTTTCAATAACGGCAATTTAAGCACTCATCAGTATTACATCCATCCTTTGCGAGGAACATGATGAATCAGTTTGTCTAATTACTATTAGAACGTTTCATTACGAAAATTGACACCAAAAATACTGTTTTCCAGGGCATATAAAAAAATCATAACTACACTCGTGATCCTAAATTATGGATAATTGCAGAATGTGGTGCCACACGTCGTGTCACTACACAGAACTGGCGCTAATAGCGTAGGCACATAGAGAACACACACGATACAGATATGTAAATCCAAGGTATTGGTGATAACGTGAGAAAACTGTCCAAAAACACATGTGCTACAAAACGCCACTGTTTCTTGTGCATGTACCCCGACATCAATATGGGATATCGCACGTCGGGTTGGCATACTCTTGATTAGGTGGTCGAGTAGCTGCTGGGGTATAGCATCCCATTCCTGCACCAGTGCCTGTCGGAGCTCCTGAAGTGTAGTAGGGGTGGGAAGACGTGCAGCGATACGTCGACCAAGAGCATCCCAGACGTGCTCGATGGGTTTTAGGTCTGGAGAACAGGCAGGCCACTCCATTCACCTGTTTCAAGGTACTCCTCCACAATGGCAGTTCGGAGGGGTCGCGCATTATCATCCATCAAGAAGAAGGTGGGACGCACTGCACCTCTGAAAAGGCGGACATACTGGTGCAAAATGACGTCCCGATACACCTGACCTGTTACAGTTCCTCTGTCAAAGACATGCACCAATCATAATCCCAAGCCACACCACCAAACCACGACCTCTATACAGGTCCCTTTCAAGCACATTAAGGGGTTGGTATCTGGTTCCTGGTTCACGCCAGATGAAAACCCGGCGAGAATCACTGTTCAGACTATAACTGGACTCGTCCGTGAACATAACCTGGGACAACTGTTCCCATGATCATGTACTGTGTTCTTGACACCTTGCTTTACTGGCTCTCCTGAGACCAAGGTTCAATGGAATGAACCTTGCAGGTCTCTGAGCGAATAAACCATGTCTGTTCAGTCGTCTGTGGCTGTGTGTCTGGAGACAACTGTTCCCGTGGCAGCGGTTAGGTCCCAAGCAAGGCTACCTGCAGTACTCCGTCGCCGTCTGCGGGCACTGATGGTGAGATATCGGTCTTCTTGTGGTGTTTTACACTGTGGACGTCCTGTACTGTAGCGCCTGGACACGTTTCCTGTCTGCTGCAATCGTTGCCATAATCTTGAGATCACACTTTGTGGCACACGGAGGGCCCGTGCTACGATCTGCTGTGTTTGACCAGCCTCCAGTCGCCCTAGCATTCTACCCCTCATAACGTCATCAATATGTGTTATTTGAACCATTTTCGACACACAGTCACCTTTAGCACGTCTGAAAACGTCTGCACACTTACCCGCTGCAACATACTCTGGCGTGCACCAACACACCTCTGCGTATATGGACTGCTGCCAGCGCTACCGTATGACGACCGCAGGTCATCATGGTCATACCCCGAGGTGATTTAAATCCACAAACCGCCCACCAGAGCATTGTTTTACCATGTATCATCATTATCCTTAATTTATGAGGATTAGTGTGGGCTCTGAGCACTATGGGATTTAACATCTGAGGTCACCAGTCCCCTAGTACTTAGAACTACTTAAATTGAGGATTAGTGTATTATGTTATTTGAGATCTAGTAAAAATGGTGTCGGGACAACAGAAAGCGTTTTGTGTTCTACGTTTTGTACAGTGCGCGCCAGTAGTAACTGTTCAGCGCGACTTTCGTATTAGGTATGGCGTAGATCCTCCTAAAGCACACAGCATTAGACGATTTCATGCACAATTCCGAGAAACAGGTTGTTTGTATTAATATTAATAATTTTCGCCTCCCAAACATTAACTTACCCCAAATAGTAAATGCCTGATTGCCAGAGTTATCGAAGAATTGTAAAGTAAAAGAAATGAACCATCGCAAAGCAGCGACAGAATATATTATCCTTTATCTTTGCCGTTCTTGCGCGGTGCCTGTAAATCTCTAGGTACATGTATTGATTAATGATATAAAAAATAATTCTGTTGTTTCAAGACAAATGAGGCATTGGGCGCCTCACCTTTTACTGTTTGTATTCCATGAAACGTGGACGCGGACTTGCGGCGTTCCGCATCGGTATTTTATATTTTATGGGAAAATATTGAGTGAATATGCTAATTGTTATTTTTCCAATCATAAAACATGTAGTTTCTCGTAATTGATTACGAACAGATAGCATCAAGAGGACATTTTGACTGTTATGTATAAAGTATTTAACCACAATGGTCATATATTGTAATTTAATATGAAAAGATACGAAGCATTAAAAAAACGTGTGTTAAAGATAAGTGTGCTTATTTTAGTAAATTAACCTTCATGATTTCCAGCTCCTCATTTACTTGAATGATAATCATTTTGTGTTAGTTCATCACTAGAAATTACGATCACGCTGATGGGCCGAACGCAGCGTGAGGCAGAAGGAACATTATCGTTTTGCTATTATTTCTTAACAAACTCTTTTTTTTAATTGCGTACTGTTGCATTTCTTTTAAAGTCTATAAATGTTCTGGTCCCTTAGTGTTGTTTTGGGTATGAGTACATCGCGACTATAAAAATGCACAGAAATGTGAATGTTTCTTCCGAACGGTCTCAAATAAATCAATCTGCTACTCTTATTCAGGTATTTAATGCTCAACGTATGTTATTATAATAGTGTAATCAATCCCTGATTCTGTTGCCAAGTGGCTCAGCAAAATATTAACATTTTCGAAATTTTTGAAAAAAAAACTAATGATTCTTTTACTTTTGCCCCCCCCCCCCAAAAGAGCAACGCTACATTGTGTAGAGCCTGCCAGCCGGCCGGTGTGATCGAGCGGTTCTAGGCGCTTCAGTCTGGAACCGCGCGATCGCTACGGTCGCAGCTTCGAATACTGCCTCGGGCATGGATGTGTGTGATGTCTTTAGGTTAGTTAGGTTTAAGTAGTTCTACGTTCTAGAGGACTGATGACCTCTGATGTTAAGTTCCATAGTACTCAGAGCCATTTGAACCATTTTTTGTGTAGAGCCTATTCGCCGGGCCGGCCCTGAGTGTCTGACAGAGGTCGAACGCTTCCACAACAGTTCCACAAGGAGACCGCAGAAATCCGTTTGCCGTACAGATCGACAGCTCAACATGACCCCGATGTCCGTCTGGCGTATACTGCGTCGACGTTTACTCATGAAACCAAACAAAATTCAACTTCTGCAAGCTCTTCGTGAAGATGAGAAACATCAACGTGTGGAGTTCTGGTTCAAATGGTTCAAATGGCTCTGAGCACTATGCGACTTGACTTCTGAGGTCATCAATCGCCTAGAACGTAGAACTATTTAAACCTAACTAACCTAAGCACATCACACACATCCATGCCCGAGGCAGGATTCGAGCCTGCGACCGTAGCGGTCGCTCGGTTCCAGACTGTAGCGCCTAGAACCGCACGGCCACTCCGGCCGGCTGTGGAGTTCTGTAATTTCATTCTTCGCAAGATGGAGGATGACAGTTTTCTTCCATACTTAGTGTTCAGTAACAAGCCAACATTCCATTTACAAGGAAAGGTGAACCATCATAATGTGAGAATATGGGGTACGGGACAACTATGTGAAGTTTTGCTAGATGAGAGGGACTCCCCAAATTTAATGTGTTTTATGTAGTTTCATGGGGAAAGGTAGTGTCCGACTACAAACTCAAAAGTTTATGGTTCAGTCTTCTGTCCTAAATTTTTTTGCTCCTGTCGCTCAACTTTTTTCATTCAGGCTTTTGATTTATTGATATAAAAACTCAAGTTCCACTGTGGTTCAGTGCCCACATTAAAATTTGAAGTCCACATTGTCCTTTTTTCTTTTCCAACACTGTTACAGGAAGCACATATATCGGTATGCTTGAGATCTTTCTTTTGACACAGTTCGAGACTCATTCAAACGAATTCATTTACCAACAGGGTGGGCACCACGACACTGGCATGTAGAAGTGTGGGAAATTTAAATCAAAGGGTTACTGTGCGATATATCGGTCGCACTGGACCAAATGATTCAACCTGACATTACTGGCCTCCAAGTTCACCGGACGTCACTGTTTGTGATCATTTCTTGTGGGGGTCTGTAAAAGACTCTATTTATCTGCCTCTGTTACCAACAACAATGAATGAACTGAGACAACGTGTAGCAACAGCTGTGGAAGTTGTAATTTATGACAAGCTCGCAGCAATGGGAGAACAGTTTGAATACCGCATTGATATATACAGCATAACTCAAGTGGGGGCATATAAACACCTGTGAGAATGTATGAAATTTTTTTTTAATTTCTCGGTCATCAAAAAATCAAATTCATTGTTTCAGCAAGACACACATGCCAAATCAGATGGTTCATTTTGATACACCCTGTGTTTGAAACGAGTAACAGCTCTGCTTAATGTACTGTCAATTTGATATACAATTCCTAATCAGAACACCACCTAATTACTTAATAATAACTAAAACTCATAAAATGAAATCTTATTGACGATGTAAACAAAGCGATTATTTGAATTGTTGTAATGTGTATTGAAATTCTTTTCAAGCCAAAAATTAATGTACGCAATTTGAAACCAAAAACATGTTAGATATATCTTTGATGTAGTAGTTCGTGTGGTGTGTAATTAACAAAACTGTAATCAGCATTGTTTAGCAAAGCATTTCGACTATATTTCCTTAAAGAAAGAACAGCTGCGGTTGAGCTGGTATCAGATTCAATGCATTTCATTTCTAACTACCGTATGATACCAATTTTTTGTAATTGCCGACAGATTTAGTAATTGTGTTAAAAACTGCGGCGTCCAGTAAGATGTAATATTTCGAAGAGGACTCTGTGACGTAATAAATATTACACCTCTAGCAACAACTGACTTCACATGATTATTGAGAACCATACAGTTCACTGGGCAGTTTTCACTTAACAAACATCCAGGAAAGAGCATCTGCAGCGACGCATGAAGAGCATCAAGATGAAGGTAACTTTACTTTGTGAATTACTGTTCTCATGATACTGACTTACACCCATCTATTTGCAAAAACTTTCATTTCATCTGACATCAATGGTATGGCAAGTTGATTAACATTCACTTTATATTCTTTTTGGGGAAACATATATTTTACCCACAGAGGTACAGTAACACCGCAACACGGTGGTACGAGCTGGGGTGGTGAGGTGACGTAATACGGGTCAAAGTGCGATGGTTAATTTTTGAGTTTGAGGTGGATCAGTTTTAACATAAAGACTGAAAGACGACTTTATATGGAAACCAAAATACTCCAGTGGACGCTGATGTCTTTTGAAAGCAAAAAATTACTTGAACGAGGAAACTGAACTGTGGAATTGTGAGAACCATTTTCTACAATGAAGTGTAACATCGCACCAACTACGCTTATTTTAACTTTTCTTCAAAGTTGTATGGTCAATAGATCATGCGAGGAACTTTCTGTTTAGGGAGTGCCTTTTTTTGTTTTTTGTTTCTTTTGTGTGTTTTTTTGCGAAAGATGATAATGCGTGCCGAAATTAGGGCTAACAGTCAAGATGTGGGGTAGAAAATGTGACACAAGATAACGAACGAGAAGTTCCAGACAATATTGCTGATGGACTATCAGAAGAGGATAGAGCAAGTGAATTCACCGTTTCAAGGTTTCAGCTACGAAGAGATAATTGACGATAGTAATAGCCCTTTTAATAAGCTTGCGAGACTCATTGTGAAACAAACCTAGAAGCCAGACAGCTGAAGTAGGATAAAATGTGAAAACGATGTGAGAAATTTAGAAAACAGACTTAGAAATTAGAAAAGAAGTTGTACCAACAAGTGCAAAAATTTACGCTTGAGAGATAAGGTCAGGCACTAAAAAGCATTAGTAAGACCTAAACAACATCAGAATTCAGCTAGAGAAAACTCCAGATACAACTGGGGAATTAGTAGAGGACTTAAATGATTTTAAAACACATGTGAACACAGCGCATAATAAATTTGAAACTCGTATTTGTCCTATAGAAATCAAAACTGAAAAAACTGAATACATATTTTAAATACTATATAAGTGAATAGGGCGCATACCAAGACGCTTCAAAGGGAACATAGAACACATAAAAATAAGGGAGGTATGACATTACAGTGGCTTGTTTTACTGACGAGATTTTGATACATGCTAAAAACGGCCACACTTCTCAAGAGAAATTGCACAGTGAACTTAAAAACTGTGTTTCAGGGAAAGAGCTATGAACATTCACCAAGTGCCTACACAATGTGATCAAAGGTATTCAGACACCTGGCTGAAAATGAGTTACAAGTCCTTAGCGCCCTCCATCGGTAATGCTGAAATTCAATATGCCGTTGGCTTACCCTTCACCTCTCGCAGGCATACATTCAAACAGGTGCTGGAAGGTTTCTTGGGGAATGGCAGCCCATTCTTCACGGAGTGCTGCACTGAGGAGGGGTATGGATGTCGCTCGGTGAGGCCTGGCACGAAGTCAACGTTCCAAAACACCCCAAAGGTTTTCTGTAGGATTCAGGTCAGGACTCTGTGCAGGCCAGTCCATTACAGGGATGTTATTATTGTGTAACCACCCGTCCAAAGGCCGTGCATTCTGAACAGGTGCTCGATCGTGTTGAAAGATGCAGTCACCATCCCCCAATTGTTCCTCAACGGTTGTAAGCAAGAAGGTGCTTAAAACATCAATTTACGCCTGTACTGTGACAGTGCCAAGCAAAAACAACAAGGGGTGCAAGCCCCTCCATGAAAAACACGACCAATCCATAACACCACGGCCTTCCAATTTTACTGTTGGCACTACACACGCTGGCAGATGACGTTCACCGGGAATTCGCCATATCCACGTTCTGTCATCGGATCGTCACATTGTGTACCGTGATTCGTTACTCCACAAACGTTTGCTCTCCTCATACCAAGCGAGGCGTCGTTTGGAACTTTTAGCAGCCGCTCGACCATGAAATCCAAATTTTCTCACCTCTCCCCTAACTGTCATAGAGCTTGCAGTGGATCCTGATGCATTTGGAATTCCTGTGCGATGGTCTGGATAGATGTCTACCTGTTACAATTTGCGACCCTCTTCAGCCGTCGGCGGTCTCTGTCAGTCAACAGACCTAGTCCGCCTTAACACTTTTGTGCTGTACGTGTCCCTTCACGTTACCACTTCGCCATCACATCGGAAACAGTGGATCCAAGGATGTTTAGCAGTGTGGGAATCTCGCGTACAGACGTATGACACAAGCGGCACCCAATCACCCGAATACGATCGAAGTCCGTGTGTTCGGCGGAGGGCCCCATTTTGCTCTCTCACGATGTGTAATGACTACTGAGCTCGCTGATATGAGGTACCTGGCAGTAGGTGGCAACACAATGCACCGAATATAAAAGAGTATGGTTCTGGCAGTGTCCGGTTACTTTTCATCACATAGTCTATTCTGAAGTGAACACTTTAAAAAAAAAAAAAAAAAAAAAAGAGGTAGCACAGAGGCTAAAAAGCTAAAAAGTACTCATTCTTCCTGCGCTCCGTGAATCAAAGGGGAAGAAAGATTAACATACGCTAAAATAAAATGTATCCCCGGTAACTCACTACGTAAAAGATTTGAACAGGACAGACATAAATGTTAATTCAGTCACAGCCACAGCGTACGGAGGGGAACGTCAGTTTCTGAACTGACAACTTTTCCATTTTCGATGGACCCTATATCACAGAATTTTTGCGAGATCACAGTCGACACAGCACTGAGCCAGTGCAGTATCAGCTTTGAGGTGAAGGCACTTCGTCGAAATCCAAAGGAACATGAATACGATTTCTCTGGTCTTTGTCCAAAATATTCATGCAGCTGCCAACACTGTGTGGTACTCTCAATGTGAACTCCACCACTACTACCTACGATGGCCTATGCTATGAGATCTTTTACACTAGCTTCTGTCCTTGGTTCCTGCACCACTGTGGGAACATTCTCCAGCACCCAAATCGACTTGGTTTCACACATGTATTTTAATCTGCAAACTGTTTTGAACACTCAAAAGAGGAACATCTGAGATGAAGTAAACCAACATTCTCGTGATTCCACTTACTTAGAATTCCCAATATTCATATCTCACACACATATCAAACTTGTTCCTTCGTTCAATCAAGTAGTAAAGTAAATGAAATTTCCTTATTTAAACAAAAAACGTATTGTACATGAAAATATAAAAGCATTACGGGAAGTAAAAGATTTCACCGAAATGTATTGTTGTTTCTTACTGAAAGGCTAGATATTTAACTAAACATCTTCACTGACAGTCAGCTAATACATGTAAACGTGTGGGAATATTAATAATTTTTGAATGTTCTAATTTCTGTGCTTCAAGTAATTTCGTAACCTCCGAATGCAGTGAAGAAAGTAAGCTGAAATTGACCTGTTATGAGCAGTCGACCAAACAAACTGTTGTATAAAATTTTATTCAATTTGGTGTACGGCTAAGGTGTCCATTTGGAAATGTGTTTCATGTTTCATCTTCTATGACCTGCTGACACCTGTCGGCTCGAGCTGCAGGTTGGCTCATGGGAAAAATATCTGTCATGGTTAACGCATGTCTCGTAGCTCGTATGCAGTTAACTTCTGGTTCTATATGGACGGTGCATTGCACTATGCCACAGTTCAAGATTCCATAAAAGCCAAATTTTGCTGTTGTATAATTTGTTAATGACTTTCATCATGTATTGACCAGTCACATAACACATTGTCACCGCTGCGTGTATACAACGATTTAAAACCTTCTACTATATGGTTGCTGATTCCATATTGCCATTATAAGATAATACCTTACATATACACACTTCGGGATATCACTCTGTCCTTAGCTCCTCTATATTTCTGAAGATGGCTACTGAAACAGAGCTGGCGTTTGTCTAGGTCTTATTTCGAAGGCAGATATAAACGTTCACGATTAGTGGTGGGAAGAATACGTTTAGAAAAGCTGAATGTAATGGCATGTCGTCTGATGTTCATCTCGACGTAGCCGAATGAGAATAGTTAACAATAGCAGCAACCTCTCTACCTCGCTCTGCGGCACAAACTGACTGCGGGGACGGCTCACGCGATGTTCAGCTGCCGCAAACCACATACTACCGAAGTAGTGGGCTTCATCATCACACCATGAACAGGTACGACACGAGAACAGATCGAGTGGAAAATAATTCCGCATCGTGTAGGCTGGCCGTTGCTGCAGGTGGCAGGACTTAGGGTTCGGGGAAGCGGCCAAGTGTATTGCCTCCCGTAAACTACTGCATGGGGGCTTAATTATTATTTTTGCAAATATTTTTTTTTTCGCTGTATGTCCGATTACGCTGTTTCGTAAACGGTTGGCCCTGACTAGTATTTGTACGCAATCTGACCGCACTGAATAACAACAAAGAATGAAAGAAAATTTCCGTTAACACAATTAATTAATTAAATCCCCAGCAACTATAAAACCTACGAAACCAAAACACAAGTGTAATTGTTCTGTGTGTGGGAGTGTGATTCAACGTACACATCTGGCACGGTTCTTCTTCAACAAGACAAGAAATTTTAAATACCATTTATACTGAAGTAATTAAAAAAAATAGAAATACTATAATTGCGCAAGAAAACCAGAATTACACTCTAATACAAGAACACAAGCCAGATGCTTTGTTGACTGAACCTGTAATGACGCGTTATTTAAGACATTGAGATAATAAAAGAAAAGGAAAATTTTTTTTCTTTTACCTTCATATATATTGACGAAAAGCACTCTGATCCTTACAATATCTCCATTAGAACAACATCTGCTGTCTATCCCATCAAACAACTGCATAAAACGTGGAACAAGCACTCTCCACTACGACTTCTCGACAAGAACTTTTCACTACGACATCTCAGCGAGCACTCACTACTACGAGTTCTCGACAAGCACTGCCAGTGGAGGCGGCTGAATAATACTCTTTGGCGCGATCTCAGGCGCTGTGGCTCAGTGTAGCCACCTTTCATATGCCCTTCCTCCCGGGCCAGAATTTGATGGTATTTTTCCCAGCATTGGTGGTGAAAATACCACCAAATTCGTCCACAAAAATACAGACAAAAATAAAAGATAATATTAATACGTAAATATCACATAATTAGATAAAATTTTGGCTTTGCACTGACCTTTCAATAACCTAATATATAAAATACAATAAGCAATACAAATTCTTTAATACATGTGACTTTACATAATAGTTTACACAATACAGAAAAAATCAGTTTATACAAATGTTCACATAAAATGCTTTTAATTATTAAAAAAAAAACCAGTAGTTGACAGTTCCAGCAGTAGCACCCAGCAATGGTCAACAGGTGCAAATACCAACAAGTGACATCATTTTAGTAGAAGCAGTTCCATCAGTGGCACCCAGCAATGTTGAACAGGTGCAGACAGCAACAAGTGACATTATTTCAGTAGAAGCAGTTCCATCTGTGGCACCCAGTAATGTTGAACAGGTGCAGACAGCAAGAAGTAACATCATTTCAGTAGAAGCAGTTCCATTTGTGGCACCCAGCAATGTTGAACAGTTGCAGACACCAACAAGTGACATTATTTCAATAGATACAGTCCATCAGTGGCACCCAGTAATGTTGAACAGGTGCAGACACCAACAAGTGACATCATTTCAGTAGAAGCAGTCCGTCAATGGCACCCAGCAATGTTGAGCAGGTGCAAACAGCAACAAGTGACATTATTTCAGTAGAATCAGTTCCATCAGTCGCACCCAGTAATGTTGAGCAGGTGCAGACACCAACAAATGACATTATTTCAATAGAAGCAGTTCCATCAGTTGCACCCAGCTATGTTGAACAGGTGCAGACAGCAACAAGTGACAACATTTCAGTAGAAGCAGTTCCATCTGTGGCACCCAGCAATGTTGAACAGTTGCAGGCACCAACAAGTGACATTATTTCAATAGATGCAGTCCATCAGTGGCACCCAGTAATGTTGAACACGTGCAGACACCAACAAGTGCCATCATTTCAGTAGAAGCAGTTCCATCAGCGGCACCCAGCAATGTTGAACAGGTGCAGACACCAACACGTGACATTATTCAATAGAAGCAGTTCCATCAGTTGCACCCAGCAATGTTGAACAGGTGCAGACACCAACAAGTGACATTATATCAGTAGAAGCAGTCTATCAGTGGCACCCAGCAATGTTGAACAGTTGCAGACACCAACAAGTGACATTATTTCAATAGATGCAGTCCATCAGTGGCACCCGGCAATGTTGAACAGTTGCAGACACCAACAAGTGACATTATGTCAGTAGAAGCAGTTCTATCAGTGGCACCGAGGAATGTTGAGCAGGTGCAGATAACAGTCCATAATATTCCCTATCACTAATTAAACAGTTCATCAGAGTTCATCAGCAAAAATTAAACATCTCCTAGTGGCACCCATCATGTTGAACAAGTGCAGGTAACGGTCCATAATATTCACTATCACTAATTAGACAGTTCATCAGAGTTTATCAGCAGAAATTAAACATGTCCTAGTGGCACCAATCATGTAGAAAAAGTGCAAGTAACCGTCCATAATATTCACTATCCTAATCACACAATTCATCAGCAGAAATTAATCATTTATAAGTGTCACACATCAATGCTGAACAGGTGCAGGTGTGAACAACAGTTTGAATGCACACACAGTTGCTTTTACAAAATTATTCTCAATGCTCTTACACTAAACATACAAATTATAATAAACACACAAATGATATCAGATAATTGTCATCTTAACTATTACAAATACACAAATATCAGTAAACCTATAATATTTATGGGTGTCAGTGCAAGCCACAATAAACAAGTAAAATAATATTTAGGAGATAGGTTGGGATCAATTTGGGATTGGAAAAGGAAAACACACAAAACACACTCACTCATCTTTCATCCACATTAAGTACTACTGTGTAATTGAATAGTGTTAACTGTGTAAATGCAATTCTGTCAAAGATTTTATGTTCGACATGTGTATCAAATAGTAGTGGCAGCAATGTATAACAGTCAATAATAATTAGTCAACGTCATAGTCATCATGTCAAGACCAATGTTTGCCAAGCCAGATCAAAATGTATGGTTTCTGAACAACTGTCAGTGTGCCAAGATATACAAATACTTCCTATCTCCAAAAAAAGTGTATACTGCTTAGTGATTTAACCAAGTGTGTGTTTGTGTAGACAATCTTCCCTCTACTTGAGTGTTCTAGTCTGCTATCTTCATCCTCCTTGTTCCATATAAACCAACAAAAAAAAATATGCTCCTCACTTGCTTTACCTCTTATCCACCAAAAATCCAATAATCATCAGCATCAGATAATCTCAATACTTCAATAATACCTCTTACGTCGATACATATAAACCTTATCATCAATAGCATTTACCTTACCTCTTGTCCACCAAAACTCCAATAATCATCAACTTCACATAATCTCAATACCTCAATAATACCTCTTCAATACGTCGATTCATATAAACCTTATTACCAATATCATATCACTTCCATAACAACTCTTTCCTCTAGTCAGTCTCCTCGAACAAGTACAGATAAAATCCTAGTGCAAACATCAATTCATCATCCCATGCAATCCGAAGACACAGTGTCCACACACAACCTCTGTGTAATCCATCTGACCCAAATCCTCTACTCATTATGAATTATAAGACACATTTTAAGTGTCACTTCCTATTTCAATTGCTCACGAAGAATGCAGTGTAATAGCTGTCAATGGTCTAAACCTAGTGTTGGTATGTCATGTCGTTAGCTTCCTTCCTATTAGCATAAATTTATACAGCGTTCATAAAACCTCCAGCTCATGTGACTTCTATGAAGTTTCTTTTACTAATGTCGTTCGTCGAATTATAGCAGTTCATTTTCTTATCTTAAAAATATAAGGCACTGATCGTAAGCAAAACATGCAATAGCGAGTAAATATACCAGTAGAGAACAGAATGTCAACAAGTGGATGCAGCACAATTCTTACAACGAGGCTCTGCCAAGCGAACAATCTATAATTAATACAATAGTGTGACCTACACTCTATGTTCGTACACAGTACATCAGCATTTCTATATACCAAATTAAAGAGTAGTTATGACAACAAAACAGAAATGTGTAAATATGCAATCCATACGCAAGGCAGCAAATATATATCCTACATAATAAACAGGTCATTAGCATCATATCAGCATAAGCAAATAAATGTTCATATGTCATCTTAATAAATAAACATGAAGGCGCAAGCAGATACATCACAAAGTATAACCTACATACATAACCATATCAGCACAATTAATCATGTGACAATTATAATTTAAATAAATAAGCACAGCAGGCACATAAAAAAAATAATGTGACATCAGTGAAAAAGCATAGCAGCCAAGCGATGCATAATATACACAAGTAACAACCCTGTTCATTAATCAATCATTGTCAAAATCAGATAACACAAAGTATAAATCACGTAATTGCGAGCAGCAAATTACGTCTAAAGTACGTACCTAAGTGGAAATATGTTACCTGAAAAATAAACTCAATTAATAGTTACCTTTTTAGTACATTAGTTTCTTCTTTGAAATTACATTCTTCCTGAAATTTTCTCGATAGCAAGTCGTCTTAACGTCGTACACGCACAGAATTTACCTGATGTTCTTAAATATTTTATAGAACCGTGTCCTGAAAAATACTGAACGTTAATAACATAATTTATCAAGTCACTATAGCTTTATACTGAATTTAATCGGAGAAATTAGACTGTGTATTTGTTTACGGCTGTCAGTGCATTCGCACCGAGCGCTCGATCAGCTGTAGGCGTGTGACGTAGGAAGTAATTGTTTGCGGTCAACGACTGTCTTGTGCAGCGCGCAGACTTGACTGTTGCTTTGAGTATGTGCCGCCGCCAAAACACAGCGCGGTATCCTTGTACTCTCCGCATGTTTACGTAGCTGTTAGTTTCTCAAAGGTATGTCATTCCACAAAAATTTTTCAAAAGTATATCATTCCACAAAAATTTTAACGTTAGATATATGATGTATTCCCTTAGAGCGTCAAGATTTAAGAGTTTCTACTTCAACAGTGTTATCATGAATGATTTTGCGAATCCTATATGGACCGTTATAAAGCAGAAAAAATTTGCGACACAATCCCTTTCCTTTGTGAGACAAACGGTGGGACTTAATTAATACCTTTTGACCAACTGACAAAGTTTTTAAACGACCAGGACGTTTAGCTGATTTCTCTCTTCTAGCAGCCGCAGATGCAATATTTCGTAGAGCCAGGTTGACAACATCAGAATGCCACAGTTTCCGTGTAGGTGGAAAAGGAACGATTTCAGATATGCGATTTGTCGGTGCTTTGTTTTTTAATATCAGTATAGGCGGTAAAGAAGTTGAGTCATTAGAAAGTTCATTCAGGATGTTTTGAAAAATATGAAGATACTGTTCCCACGTTCTGTGATTCTGATGACAATAAAGACGACACAATTTATTGATTTCCTTCATCCATCTCTCTGAAGCGTTAGATTGAGGGTGAAAAAGTGAAATGAAGATTGGTTTAATCTTACGACGCCGTAGAGTACGAAGCCAAATTTTAGAACGAAACTGTGATCTATTATCTGATATAACCTTATCAACATGACCCACTTCTTTAAGAAAATGTTTGATGAAAGCGTTAGATACTGAACGAGCTGTTGCTTTGCGTAAAGGTGTAAAACACACATATTTTGATGTCAATTCCACTGCTACGAAAATGTACGCAAAACCATTAGTAGGACGAACCACTGGACCGAACAAGTCGACTGGAGTCATGTCCTTTAATTTCGCTGGAATGATAGGAAACAACAGTGCTCTGTGAGAAATAGTTGGCGGCTTAGCCTTTTGACATAACTTGCATTTGGCAAGAATAGATCGAATACGTTTTTCCATATTACTGAAGTAGCAATTTTCTCGTAATTTATGAAAGCATTTTCTGGGACCAAAGTGTGCATAACTGAAATGTGTGTACCAAATTAATTTATTGACCCACTCATCAGGAATACAAACTAACCAAACAGAGTTGTCGACCGATTTTCGTTTAAAAAGAATGTCATTGCGAACTAAATAATGCTGTCTAATCGCTACGCTTTCCTTTCTCCTCCACTTCTCCTTAATGTCCTTCCAGATTGGATCCTTATTTTGCTCCTTAGCGATGTCCTGGAGCGAAGACGAAATAAAGTTCTCAAACGCAACACCTTGAATATACATCAAACAATAATGGTTTTCTATGCAGTCCTCTTCAGCACTTTGTTTCAAACCCACAGGTGCATGTGATAAAGCATCAGCAATAATATTTGAAGAACCCTGTATGTAAACAATACTAAAATCAAATTCCTGTACATACAGCGCCCATCGTGACAATCTGCCGTGAGTTAATTTTGTTGACATAAGAAATTCCAGAGCTCGATGATCGCTGTAAACCTTAGTATGTCTGCCAAACAAAAATGTCCGAAATTTTGTAAAAGCCCAAACAACAGCCAAAGCTTCAAGTTCCATAATCGAATAATTCTTTTCGGATTTGGAGAGAGCACGACTTCCAAATGCAATAGTCTTTTGTACTACAACGCCGTCTTCTTCTATCTCTTGAAATAAATGAGCACCTAGGCCTTTGTATGATGAGTCCGTCGCCAAACAAAAATCTTTAGATAAATCCGGATGTGAAAGAAGTGGAGCAGCAACTAAAGCATCACGAAGTTGTTCAAATTCTGATTGAGCTTCCTCATCCCAACACCAATTGGATCTCTTTCCAGACAGTTTACATAAACGAGGTGTGGCCAAATCGTCCAATCTAACAAAGCATCTAAGAAAATTACAGACACCAAGGAAACTACGAACATCACGTTTTGTAGTAGGAACAGCATAATTACGAATAGCGTCTAGTTTCTCTGGATCAGGGAGAATACCTTCTGTAGAAATAATGTGACCGAGAAATTTCACCTGAGAACGAACAAATTCAGATTTTTCCAAGTTCACAGTAATGCCAACTCTTGCAAAAATACGTAATAAAGAATCCAAAATTTTGTTATGCTCACTCCAAGAACGTTTAGCAATAAGACATCGTCAACATATGAAGTAATATTGTAACGAAGATAAACAGGTAAAATTTCGTTTAAACTACGAATGAATGCTGATGAAGATACAGTAAGTCCAAATGGTAATTTCCGAAATCACTTTTAGGTAAAATAGTCATATCCGGTTATTGTTTACTTACTCTCTAGATAGATTGATAGTCGAAGAGTTGTTTTGACAGATGCAAAGAATAGTAAAAGAGTAGGCAGCGGTGCAGAAAACTAAAAGGGAACTAGCACCACCTCAGCTCGGAGCCCTATGCACGCTACGGCACATATTCACTTAGTGTAGTGAATCCCCTGAGGACATTAATAGCCGCACATAATTTCCAGTTTGTGACTTAGTGGCCAATTTGGTGGAAGTGCGTACGTAAATTGATCTAACCATGAACATGGATGTATGTCATTCTTAGAATTGCGAAAGATCTTAATTTCCGAACAGTTAAGAAGTGTTTATAATCAAAGTTTTCACCTCGTGGTGACAAAGACCTACCGCGACTGTTCCAGTCCGAATGTCGATTATTGTCAAGTTAACGCGCCTGGCGCGCTCTTGTTGCATCCCGTAAATGAAACAAATTATTTTCTTCAAAGCCCTCTACTATCTGTGATTCTAAATTTCTTCTGCTGTCTTTTCGTACGATTTCGCCTTCAATTTGTTTGACTTGCTTTCGTAATGCCTCAAATTCCCTTTTGACGCGTTCATTAAATTTTCCCGGATTTTCAACATGCTTATTTATGTTCTGGTACTCTTCGGTTTCTGCAAATGGCAATGGTGCTGTATCATCTGAATCTCTGTCACCATGTAAACTAAGATTTGTCAATTTATCTGAAATCTCCTCAACTCGTTCCGATAAGTCACCTATTTTTTCTTTCTGTTTATTTACGTCTTCCGTAAGTGTCGCGACTCGGGTTTCAGTATTGACACATTTGGTAGTTAACTGTTCATATTGTTGTGTTAGATTATTTATTCTGTCATTTGGTACGGATTCCTCGATTCTCTCAAATATATCTTCCCTATCGTGTGCGCGTTGTAAATTTAACTCTGAAAATTTCTGTACTATCACGCGATCTCTTTCCTCCTGTTCTCTATCCTGTTCCCTTTGTCTAATCTGTACTGCAACTAATCGATTATTGTGAGCATTCAAAATCGGTTGTGCTTCGTCTCTGATTTCTTTCCTTAATTCATCTTTCATATTTTTGAAACATGTCCCAATTCGTGAATCTAACCGTGTTTCCATTGTTTCTATCTCTGTTTCTAGCCGTGTTGCCACTGTTTTCAATTCAGATCCTAACTGTGATCCCAGTGAGTCTAACCGTGTTTCCATTGTTCCCATCTCAGTTCTAATTGTTCCTATTTGTGATCCCACTGAGTCTAACCGTGTTGCCAAAGTTCCCATCTCTGTTTTAATTGTTCCTATCTCTGTTTTAAATTCAGATCGTATCTGTGATCCCACTGTTTTTAATTCAGATCCCAAATATAATATTACACCCATCAACTGCTCCATATTAAATGGTTCAAAACTTTTTTCGCCTCTAACATTTCCCGCAAAACCAACGTCTTCCGTCAGAGCTGTAAAGCTATTTGTGTTTGATACTATTCCAGAATTTTCTGTCGTTAATCTCGGATTCTGAAAATTTTTTGATTGAGAAAAATTTTGAAATGGTTCCGGACTATTTTCCCGACTTATTAAATTGTTTTCCACTTCATTATTCATGATACTGTTTTCCGCTGTTGGTGAGTTCGCCATGTTAACAATTTCTTCATTCTCACTATCCATCATTTTTACCTTTTTCATCGATTGCGTAATCATTTACAAAACATACAAAACTCGTCACTGTACGAAAATTACACACAATGACTTTTTATCTCCAACAATACCATTTACACGAAATGTTTCCCTCAAACACGATTAATCGAACAATTGAATTAATTGCACTAAATTGTCAAACCCATAGACAAGACAACAAAAATTAAATTTTGAAAAATACCATTAGAAGAATGCCAATTACCAAATCTACACATGCAATATAGACTACAATTACTAAATTACAAATTACTACAACAATACTACTGCCTACTATTTTTACAATCAGAAGATTCCAAGGGACGATCCGAAGCAGCGGTCACCACGTGCATGGGGGCTTAATTATATAAATGAAAATAAATTTTATTTTTCGTAGCTGTATGTCCGATTACGCTGTTTCGTAAACGGTTGGCCCTGACTAGTATTTGTACGCAATGTGACTGCATAGAATAACAACAAAGAATGAAAGAAAATTTCCGTTAACACAATTAATTAATTAAGTACCCAGCAACTACAAAACCTACGAAACCAAAACACAAGTATAATTGTTCTGTGTGTGGGAGTGTGATTCAACGTACACATCTGGCACGGTTCTTCTTCAACAAGACAAGAAATTTTAAATACCATTTATACTGAAGTAATTAAAAAAAATAGAAATACTATAATTGCGCAAGAAAACCAGAATTACACTCTAATACAAGAACACAAGCCAGATGCTTTGTTGACTGAACCTGTAATGACGCATTATTTAAGACATTGAGATAATAAAAAGAAAAGGAAAAATTTTTTTCTTTTACCTTCATATATATTGACGAAAAGCACTCTGATCATTACAATATCTCCATTAGAACAACATCTGCTGTCTATCCCATCAAACAACTGCATAAAACATGGAACAAGCACTCTCCACTACGACTTCTCGACAAGAACTTTTCACTACGACATCTCAGCGAGCACTCACTACTACGAGTTCTCGACAAGCACTGCCAGTGGAGGCGGCTGAATAATACTCTTTGGCGCGATCTCAGGCGCTGTGGCTCAGTGTAGCCACCTTTCACTACTCGGACTATATGACTGTGGTGGCCGGCCACTGGCAGTGTTTTATGTCAAACTGTAGTTGACCTTAAGGTCTTTCATGGTTAAGCAAACAAAGTGTTTGGCGTCTACTCGCTTGGGACTGTTGAGTTACTGCATAGCGTCGAGTATGGTCCTGCGAATTCATGTACTGCGTATTCGCATGGTAGTCATGGGGCTGCAACCAAAGTGAGAAGCAGTGTCACAGAACGATTAACTGCAGCCTTTACTGGCGACGATCCGGTCGCTGTCAAATTCCGACATTAGAAGGCAGACAGTTGTCCTCATACGAGATATAACACGGTCTCCCCACTAATGGTGAACGTTCAAAGGCGTCTTCGGAATATGAAACCCGCAGCTTAATATTTCCTTATATATAAATGAAGATAGTGTTACTCCAATCCACTTGTGTGGTTGTGCTGCTAACCATCTGCATATCCAAGCATGTATTACACATCACGCCACTTTTATGACGTTACAATTTTAGCAGCCAGCAGGCTAAACGCAGCAACTTCGTGCTGCGTAGGTTACCTGCGATATTATGATAAATCGAACAGGTCCGGCGACAACAATATTTTCTGTTCCGCTGTCACACCACCACAGTCTCTGTTACTTATGTCTAACTAGAAACAAGTGTAGACTGTAGGACCTTCACTGCGAAGTGAACTGATATTATATCACTGTTCCGCTGTCACACCACCACAATCTCTGTTACTTATGTCTAACTAGAAACAAGAGTAGACTGTAGGACCTTCACTGCGAAGTGAACTGATATTATATCACGTACTAGCACCAACCGCCCAATTACTGGCTGCCTTCCCAGCCCCCTCCTCCGTCCCCGTTATTTTCAAGGCCTCAGCTCGAGTGCTGGGTTTTGCAATATGGCAAGTATCGAGTATGTTCCACTTTCGCTGCCGCAGAATGTATTTACAGCTTTTTTTGTTTCCAACCTAAATGAAACAAAATAAAAGAACTGCGGCATAGCATGTATATGATATTGGTACAGAATACTATAGTTGTTGTGAGATGCGAAAATATGAGGAGCATTTCCTAGAGATTGTCCCGAACAGGAATTGTAAAATGCAATGGCATTTCATATACGCAAAGGTTTAGTGATCCGTCTTTTCCGGACTACACCAGTACCTCTAGCAGAAATATCAGAAACCTGCGATAAATTGGGCGAACAAGAAAGGCTTAAGTCTCCACAAAACTATCAAAGATTCGTACACGTTAATACAATGACTTCGTAGGTGTGCTAAAAACAATATGGGTGTGCGGCGAGGTGGTTCATTCTGCTCTTGAAAGGGACCTCCAAGATGAAAGGCCGTGGAGGAATGTTTCACTACTTCAATACTTGAGAATGTCTAAACTCAGTCGTGTGAACCGACAATGGAGACTAATGGAGACTTAGAAATGGTTCAAATGGCTCTGACCACTATGGGGCTTAACACATGAAGATAAGTAGAAGACCTATTTTCATTGTAAAGTATCCCTCTTAACTGCTTACTGAAACTGTTGCTGTGGCCATTTGGACTATAATATACTTCGGATTATGGTCTGTAATATGCTTCAACACAGTGTTAAGAGGTACTTTATAAGTGGTCGTTAAAATATCCTAACCGACGAGGAACGCAGACGAGTGTAAGTCATTGTCAAAGGCAGCCGGCTTCAAACCTCTCAGGAATTATTTCTGTTAATGATTGCGAGTCTGTCTCAAAGTTTCCGAGCGAACGTTGCAACGCGAAGTGCACGCGTCGTGTGCCGGCAAAAGGCTATTATGCACAGCAGTATGTTTTCAATAAAACAAACATCACAGAAACAGATCAGAGCTAAATGAAGGAACGAGTTGCGACCGGACGATGACGCATGGTGTCGAGTGTACCGACTGCCCAATGGCGTTGAAATCCACAGTCCGCTGAGTATAGGCCTAACGTTATTGCCAGAAGTGGTTCATGGGTGATTTGGGAGTGTTTATCGAACCATCTCTTGCACCAACTCCTTGAGGTTAACCATGAACGTCATCACGATGTTTATTTCAACTCACTCGGAGACCTCCTGCCACCCTATGCGCTACTACTTCATCTTCAGCGTGTGGCGAACACTGTTAGGCCCTTGAAGTGCTAAACGCTATAGATACAGATTAGCTAAGGAAATATGTTCTACTTTCCGCAGGTGTAAGTGAGACTTGGCAACATTCTAGGGGTGTTCGGCAACTTGGTGAGCATCGGTTTACTTCCACTAGTGCTTCCGAAATGTTTTACTCTGTTCAGTTGATATTTTCATTCCGATTCATGTTCTCAATGATTGTCACTTAATGGTTGACACACTGTATTGCTAGGAATAATCTCATCGCCTCTGACAAGAAGTTTAAAACTGTGGCTCATCGACTGGCCAGCAATATCTCGTGGAAGTTGTTTGGATCTACAAGGAATGGTGTGTGAAACTTGGTAATTTCCATTGAATTTGGTAGCTCTCTGGCGTCTGTTAAGTTGTTTCAGGTGGTTACGGCATCACTGAATAAAATTGTGTCCTTTTTGGCCGAAATGAAGTCGTTACCAAGGCTACAGACAATGTTACAAGTTATTAGCGAGATGGCTCCTGGGGTGTGTAATGGGACTGGTCATATACGTACATAACACTGTATATATCAGCTACCGCTTGTTTGAAAGACCATCAGCTGGGAACGACTTGAGCGATTTCGGTTATTCTTCTTCTGTTCGTTATTATCAGGACATGGGTTGTAGGAAAGAAAATTTTTTGAAAGACGAAAGGAGAAGTCGGCAGTTCCTGCATCTATTAAATCCAATCAATTAAGAATGGTGCGATAGATTTGGTTGATTTGTGTCTTCTTGTGTTAGCAATTGTCAGAAGGAGATTTGTACGAAATAAAACTTGGAAAATCTACCGGAAAAGTCGGAAGTTAAAATCAGTTTCGAAAGAGCATCACTTGAGAATGGCTCTACCGCTTTTTTTATTTTTTGTGTTCTTAACCGTGATATGGAATTATATTTGGTGTGAAAAACGAAAGAAAAATACTTTTATATATATATATATATATATATATATATATATATATATATATATAAGGGAATTTAAGGAGATGGGACCTGGATAAACTGAATGAACCACAGGTTGTACAGTTTCAGGCAGAGCATAAGGGAACAATTGACAGGAATGGAGGAAAGAAATACAGTAGAAGAAGATTGGGTCACTTTGAGGGATGAAATAGTGAAGGCAGCAGAGGATCAAATAGATAAAAAGATGAGGGCTAGTAGAAAACCTTGGTTAACAGAAGAAATATTGAATTTCATTGATGGAAGGAGAAAATATAAAAAGGCAGTAAATGAATCAGGCAAAAAGGAATACAAACATCTCAAAAATTATATCGACAGTAAGTGCAAAATGGCTGAGCAGGGATGGCTAGAGGACAAATGTAAGGATGTAGAGGCTTATCTCACTAGGGGTAAGATAGATACTGCCTACAGGAAAATTAAAGAGACCTTTAGAGAAAGGAGAACCACTTGCATAAATATCAAGAGCTTTGATTGAAACCCAGTTCTAAGCAAAGAAGGGAAGGCAGAAAGGTGGAAGGAGTATATACAGAGTCTATACAAGGGCGATGTACTTGACGACAATATTATGTAAATGGAAGAGGATGTAGATTAAGATGAAATGGGAGATATGATACTGCGTGAAAGGTTTGACAGAGCACTGAAATACCTGAGTCGAAAAAAGGCCCCCGGAGTAGACAACGTTCCATTAGAACTACTGACAGCCTTGAGAGAGCCAGTCCTGACAAAACTCTACCATCTGGTGAGCACGATGTATGAGACAGGCGAAATACCCTCAGACTTCAAGAAGAATATTATAATTCCAATCCCAAAGAAAGCAGGTGTTGACAGATGTGAAAATTTCCGAACTATCAGTCTAAGTCACAGCTCAAAAATACTATCGCGAATTCTTTACAGACGAATGGAAAGACTGATAGAAGCCGACCTCGGGGAAGATCAGTTTGGATTCCGTAGAAATGTGGGAACACATGAGGCAACACTGACCCTACGACTTATCTTAGAAGAAAGATTAAGGAAAGGCAATTTGTAGACTTAGAGAAAGCTTTTGACAATGTTGACTGGTATACTCTCTTCCAAATTCTGAAGGTGGCAGGGGTAAAATACAGTGAGTGAAAGGCTATTTACAATTTGTACAGAAACCAGAAGGCAGTTATAAGAGTCGAGGGGTATGAAAGGGAAGCAGTGGTTGAAAAGGAGTGAGACAGGGCTGTAGCCTATTCCCGATGATATTCAATCTGTACCTTGAGCAAGCAATAAAGGAAACAAAAGAATAGTTCGGAGTAGGTATTAAAATCCATGGAGAAGAAATAAAAACTCTGAGGTTCACCGATGACATTGTAATTCTGTCAGAGACAGCAAAGAACTTGGAAGAGCAGTTGAACGCAATGCACAGTGTCTTGAAAGGAGGGTATAAGATGAACATCAACAAAAGCAAAACGAGGATAATGGAATGTAATCGAATTAAGTCGGGTGATGCTAAAGGAATTAGATAAGGAAATGAGACACTTAAAGTAGTAAAGGAGTTTTACCATTTAGGGAGCAAAATAACTGATGATGGTTGAAGTAGAGAGGATATAAAATGTAGGCTGGCAATGGCAAGGAAAGCGTTTCTGAAGAAGAGAAATTTGTTAACATCGAGTATAGATTTAAGTGTCAGGAAGTCGTTTCTGAAAGTATATGTATGGAGTGTAACCATGTATGGAAGTGAAAGAGGGACGATAAATAGTGTAGACACGAAGAGAATAGAAGCTTTCGAAATGTGGTGCTACAGAAGAATGCTGAATTTTAGATGGGTAGATCACATAACTAATGAGGAGGCATTCATTAGAATTGGGGAGAAAAGGAGCTTGTGGCACAACTTGACTAGAAGAAGGGATCGGTAGGTAGGACATGTTCTGAGACATCGAGGGGTCACCAATTTAGTACTGGACGGCAGAGTGGAGGGTAAAAATAGTAGAGGGAGACCAAGAGATGAATACGCTAAGCAGATTCAGAAGGATGTAGGCTGCAGTAGGTAGTGGGAGATGAAGAAGCTTGTACAGGATAGAGTAGCATGGAGAGCTGCATCAAACCAGTCTCAGGACTGAAGACCACAACAATATATATATATATATATATATATATATATTCCGCAAGCCACCCAACGGTGTGTGGCGGAGGGCACTTTACGTGCCACTGTCATTACTTCCCTTTTCTGTTCCAGTCGCGTATGGTTCCCGGGAAGAACGACTGTCTGAAAGCCTCCGTGTGCGCTCTAATCTCTCTGATTTTACATTCGTGATCTCCTCGGGAGGTATAAGTAGGGGGAAGCAATATATTCGATACCTCATCCAGAAACGCACCCTCTCGAAACCTGGCGACCAAGCTACATCGCGATGCAGAGCACCTCTCTTGCAGAGTCTGCCACTTGAGTTTGCTAAACATCTCCGTAACGCTATCGCGGTAACCAAATAACCCTGTGACGAAACGCGCCGCTCTTCTTTGGATCTTCACTATCTCCTCCGTCAACCCGATCTGGTAGTGATCCCACACTGATGAGCAATACTCAAGTATAGGTCGAACGAGCGTTTTGTAAGCCACCTCCTTTGTTGATGGACTACATTTTCTAAGGACTCTCCCAATGAATCTCAACCTGGTACCCGCCTTACCAACAATTAATTTTATATGGTCATTCCACTTCAAATCGTTCTGCATGCATACTCTCAGATATTTTACAGAAGTAACTGCTACCAGTGTTTGTTTCGCTATCATATAATCATGCAATAAAGGATCCTTCTTTCTATGTATTCGCAATACATTACATTTGTCTATGTTAAGGGTCAGTTGTCACTCGCTGCAGCAAGTGCCTATCCGCTACAGATCTTCCTGCATTTCGCTACAATTTTCTAATGCTGCAACTCCTCTGTATACTACAGCATCATCAGCGAAAAGCCGCATGGAACCACACTATCTACTAGGTCATTTATATATATTGTGAAAACCAATTGTCCCATAACACTCCCCTGTGGCACGCCAGAGGTTACTTTAACGTCTGTAGACGTCTCTCCATTGATAACAACACGCTGTGCTCTGTTTGCTAAAAACTCTTCAATCCAGCCACATAGCTGGTCTGATATTCCGTAGGCTCTTACTTTGTTTATCAGGCGACAGTGCGGAACTGTATCGAGCGCCTTCCGGAAGTCAAGGAAAATAGCATCTACCTGGGAGCCTGTACCTAATATTTTCTGGGTCTCATGAACAAATAAAGCGAGCTGCGTTTCACACGATCGCTGTTTCCTGAATCCATGTTGATTCCTACATAGTAGATTCTGGGTTTCCAAAAACGACATGATACGCGAGCAAAAAACATGTTCTAAAATTCTACAACAGATCGACGTCCGAGATATAGGTCTATCTGATCGACGACCCTTCTTGAAGACTGGGACTACCTGTGCTCTTTTCCAATCATTTGGAACCTTCCGTTCCTCTAGAGACTTGCGGTACACGGCTGTTAGAAGGAGGGCAAGTTCTTTCGCGTACTCTGTGTAGAATCGAATTGGTTTCCCGTCAGGTCCGGTGGACTTTCCCCTGTTGAGTGATTCCAGTTGCTTTTCTATTCCTTGGACACTTATTTCGATGTCAGCCATTTTTTCGTTTGTGCGAGGATTTAGAGAAGGAACTGCAGTGTGGTCTTCCTCTGTGAAACAGCTTTGGAAAAAGGTGTTCAGTATTTCAGCTTTACGCGTGTCATCCTCTGTTTCAATGCCATCATCATCCCGGAGAGTCTGGATATGCTGTTTCGAGCCACTTACTGATTTAACGTAAGACCAGAACTTCCTAGGATTTTCTGTCAAGTCGGTACATGGAATTTTACTTTCGCATTCACTGAATGCTTCACGCATAGCCCTCCTTACGATAACTTTGACATCGTTTAGCTTCTGTTTGTCTGAGAGGTTTGGCTGCGTTTACACTTGGAGTGAAGCTCTCTTTGCTTTCGCAATAGTTTCCTAACTTTGTTGTTGAACCACGGTGGGTTTTTCCCGTCCCTCACAGTTTTACTCGGCACGTACCTGTCTAAAACGCATTTTACGATTGCCTTGAACTTTTTCCACAAACACTCAACATTGTCAGTGTCGGAACAGAAATTTTCGTTTTGATCTGATAGGTAGTCTGATATCTGCCTTCCATTACTCTTGCTAAACAGATAAACCTTCCTCCCTTTTTTTATATTCCTATTAACTTCCATATTCAGGGATGCTGCAACGGCCTTATGATCACTGATTCCCTGTTCTGCGCTTACAGAGTCGAAAAGTTCGGGTCTGTTTGTTATCAGTAGGTCCAAGATGTTATCTCCACGGTTCGGTTCTCTGTTTAATTGCTCGAGGTAGTTTTCGGATAGTGCAGTCACTATAGTGTCACTCGATGCTCTGTCCCTACCACCCGTCCTAAACATCTGTATATATATATATATATATATATATATATATATATATATATATATATATATATATATATATATATGTTTAGGACGGGTGGTAGGGACAGAGCATATATATATATATATATATATATATATATATATATATATATATATATATATATATATATACACAGAGGTTATCGGAAACCTCGAAAAGTTCTTAACTGACCAAAAAATTTTATATGACACTCTACTGAACGTCCAGACGGACATAGGCTTTATATTTTTGTAATATATATAATAAATACATATATGTGTTATATATTAGGGGGCAGAGGGAGGAAGGAGGACATGGACAAAGGGAGGGGCAAGGAGGAGATGTAAGGAGGGAGATGGGGGATGCGAAGCTACTCAAAGAGAGGGTCAGAGAATTTACGATGTATACGCAATTCCAATACATCTGTAGGATTTATTTTCCACAAATATTTATTATTATTTCTTATTTCAAATTTCATTCGAAATTATAATAATATTTGAAATTGTCAGTGTCTTTCCATAATTTGTCCTGTTTATAATTACATATGATATACATACGTAACATACATATGACATACATGTGACTTCCGAAAGAACAGCACCCACACAGTTTCGGAGATAGTAAGGGTAGATGCAGTCATTTTGGCAGTCATTTTGGAAAGACGGGTAAAGTACAACACGTACAAGAACCAAGAGGGAGCAAAGAGAATTAAACAACGATTAAAAAGGGAGAAAGACGTGGATGTGTTCCTTCTCCTCTGCCTTTGAACCGCTACGTCGAGAGGCATTGGTGGAAATACAAGATAGGAGCGCGATCAAACACACGGTGATGATACCGTTCTCCTAAGTGAAAGTGAGTAAAACTGCACGGTTGTTGAATGGAATGAACAGTGTAATCAACGCGGAATATGGATTGGGAATAAACCGACGAAAGGTTAGATTAATTAAGAGTATCAGGAACCATAACGTGGCAGTCGGGTTTATTATGAAAGTGGTTAATTTATTGGAAATATAACCGTGAAGACATATATTACCCGACAGGAATTTACAAGAGAGTTTCAATTTGCAGGATAAAACTATTCGACCCTCACGATCACGTACTGACAACGGGTGATGAGAACTAAACAGAACCGCCGTGACGAATGTAAGTTTGCCAATGAGCAGCTAACAATTATAACACTATCACTGGATCACATAATTATCTAGTAACGTAATAACTAGCATAATCATTTACACTATAGCGGACGCAGATTTAAATACTATTCAATAATTAATCAAAATAACTTCTCATACCGAAAAATAGTGCAGTCATGAATGATATACTGTATTGGATGCAACAGAACATTCGTAATTAAAGTTTATTCTTGAGTATCGAAATAAACTGACGGGAAGAAAATCGCAACACCAAGAAATAATTAATGTAGTGTAAGGAAATTCCAGGAATACATTTGTCTGGGTAACATATTTGAGAGATTAACATTGTAAGATCACCAGTTAATGTAAGCAACTGAAAATGCGAAATTCTGGTACATTAATAACCCGTGGAACCTCCAGAGCGTGGAACGCAAGAATGAAAAGTGCGCGAATTGTTTTGTACAGATGCCGGATGTCAGTTTGTGGCATTGAGTTGCGCGCCTGTCGCACTTGGTCAGTAGGTACAGGGACAGTTAATACTGTTAGTGGATGATGCTGCAGGTGTCGTCCGATGATATCCGATAAGTGTCCGATTGGACACAGATCTTGTGATCGATCAGGCCAAGGCAACATGCCGACACTCTGTAGAGAAAGTTGGGTTACAAATAAGGTATGTGGGTGAGAGTTATCCTGCTGGAAAACACCAATACCCCCCCCCATCAGCCACATAGGAATGCTGTTCGTGAATGGCAGGACAACAGGTCGAATCTTTCAGGGTAGCCGAGCGGAGTGGTCGCGCAGTTTGAGGCGCCGGAGGTTCGAGTCCTCCCTCGAGCATGGGTGTGTGTGTTGTTCTTAGCATAAGTTAGTTTAAGTAACGTATGAGTCTAGGGACCGCTGATCTCAACAGTTTGGTCCCTTAGGAATTCACACACATTTGAACATTTTGAACATTGAGAGTGCTTGGGATACCCACAAGAGTGTTCTTGCTATAATACGAAATCGCGCCACAGATCAGACCTCCAGTTGTAGGTCCAATGTGTCTAGCACGCAGACAGATTGGTTGGTGGCTCTCAACTGGCCTCCTTGTAACCAACACATAGCCATCATGGGCGCTTAGGCAGAACCTGTTGTCATCAGAAACACGACAGATCTCCACCCTTCCCACCAATAGCCACTTCCTTGACACTAGTGAAGTCGTAAATGGCGGTGTTGTGGGGTCAGTGGAATGCATGCTACAGAGCGTCTAGTTCGTAGCTGTCCTTGAAGTAAACTATTTATAACAGTTCGTTGTGTCACTTTGGTGCCAACTGTTGCCTGCTGCTGCAGTGCAGTACGATGCATATGCCGAACGCAATGATCTTCCCTAATGGTAGTGCCAAGTGGCCTCCGGAGCCCAATCTTCTTGCGACCGTACATTCTCGTGACAACCGTAGCCAGCAGTCATGTACAGTGGCTACATTCCTAGCAAGTCTTTCTGCAGTATCGCTGAAGTAACATCCAGCTTCTCGTAGCCCTACTACACGACACCATTCGAACTCAGTGCGGTGGTGACAAATAGTGTCTTTGTCGCATTAAAGGCATTCTTAACCACCATCCACTTGCCACGTCCAATATGAAAACGGTAACCTACGCTCACGACCATTATAGCATATATTTAAATAATGGTTCAAATGGCTCTGAGCACTATGGGACTTAACTGCTGTGGTCATCAGTCCCCTAGAACTTAGAACTACTTAAACCTAACTAACGTAAGAACATCACACACATCCATTACCGAGGCCAGATTGGAACCTGGGACCTTAGCGGTCGCGCGTTTCCGGACTGTACATATATTTAAAGATTATACGCTTATTTGCATTCTCATAGTGGGACCACTAGAGAGACTCTTATGTGACTGGCGTGAAATTTGTACAGACATTATCTTTATGATGAAAAAACAGGCCTGCCAACTTTCGTTTATGTGACACAGCTCTTTCTTAATCTTGCAATTTTTTTTCCGTCAGTGCAATTTTAAATGAAAGTCTGTGAAAATGACTGATAAAAGAAACTTCTATTTTTATAGTGATTTTGATTCTGTAGGCTCAGAATCTCAACGCAAAATGTTAGTTAGAAACTGCACTTTGCAAGCAATTGTCACTTACTTGGACTGTTGCTGTGACATCGCAGTTCAGTGTCATAAAAAAATCATATTCCTATTATCTGGTTCTACAGACATGTTACGTTAATTATTAGATAGTGCTGCACCTATTCTTACATTCTATCCATATACCAGTAAAGCCACTTTATAAATTTTCCACCATATGTATTTCAGCAATCATCACAGGATGTTCGCATCTGCACATCGAGCACATGCAATTGTCACAAAGACCAGATGGCCACAGACTACTATTCTTAAAGTTGTTACGACAAAGCAAGTCTCAGCTTAACTAGTGTAGCTCTCGTATAATTACAATACAGGCTTTACGTACTTTGTTTCCCTTAACATACATTCCACTCTCCTAGTTGGCTTAACTTTAGAAACAAATGATCACACAAAAAATTTTATCCACAAATATTAAGAGCTCAGACAGAAATGACAATATTTATGCAAACAGTTTCCCATATTATCAACAAATGTCTTTACGATTTGTAAGTAGGCTGTTTAGGTTTTTATGTTGGCAACACCATGTAGGGCCCTGCATGAAAATCACTGCCTGCGCTGTATGCAGTCTGTGGCTGGCTGGATTCATTGTCGGAAAATTCGCTTGTGTAGTGGTGGGCAGTTGGATGAGAACAGTCCGTAGCGTTGGGCAGTTGGATGTGAACCGCCAGCTGTGATGGATGTGGGGAGAGAGATGCCAGAGTTTTGAGAGGTTACTATGAGCGGACAATCTGGACGTGTGTCCGGCAGAAAATGGAAAATTGTTTAATTGGACATCACAAAATTATATATAATGACTTTTGAACGCTATTAAGATAAATACATTGTTTGTTCTCTATCAAAATAATTCATTTGCTATCTATGCTTATCAGTAGTTAGTGCTTTCAGTAGTTAGAAACTTTCAGTTAACAGGCAATATTGGCGCTTGCTCTGTTGCAGTAGTTCGGGTCACGAAGATTTTTGTAAAGTAAGTGATTCATGAAAGGTATAAGTTATTGTTAGTGAGGGCCATTCTTTTGTAGGGATTATTGAAAGTCAGATAGCGTTGCGCTAAATTATTGTGTGTCAGTTTATTGATGATCAGAATAAGTAAATAGCAAACTGTGTAGGTTGAGTTTTGCTCAGCTGTTTGAAAATCAAATAACGTAAGAGTTTTTCCCGCATTGTTATTCTTTACATACAAAGAGGAAGTCTCACATTCTTACAGAACAATGGCGTATACTCTGAATTATCCTAGATCGGACTGTGAATTGAGATTAACAAAATCACAAATAAATATTATTCTGTGCTTTTGTGTTTCGCAACAGAGCGACAGTAGGTAAATGTTCTATCTTCACATAACAGTGTCGTTACAAAATGAGATTAGCGATAAAATCGACATAAAAGTTGGTGACGAAATAGTGGAGGAAGTGAAGGAATTCTTCTTCCTTTTCAGAATACTAAAAGACGGACTAGGGAAGGAGGGTACATGAAGTAGAAATGCACAGGGAAAGATGACAGTTCTCGCTTCAAGGAATCTGTTAGCATCAAATGTATATTTTAACACGAGGAAAGAGTTTCTGAGATTGTACATCTGGAGCACGGCATTGTATGGAAGTAAATCTTAGACTGTGGGAGAACCGAATAGAACAGAATCCAAGCGTATGGTGTTACAGAAGGATGCTAAAAATTTCGTTGTCACGAATAAAACGAAGTAAGAATGTTATCTGGAGAGTCGACGAGGAAAGAAATGTGTAGAGGAACCTAACCAGAAGAAGAATCTGGATTATAGGACGTCTGTTAACAAATCGTGGAGTAACTGTTATGCTAATAAAGGAAGACATAGAAGGAAAATACTGAAGGAGAGGAATGACATTGTAATATATCCAGTATACAATCGCAGACTTGGGACGTAAGTCTACTCTGCGAAAACAAGGTTGGTACAGGAGGGGAAGTTTGTGTGGGTGACATCAAAGCAGTCAGAAGACTGATGGTAGGTAGGAGTCACTGAGCACTTCTGAGCTCTCCAACAAATCATCCCGTTGGTCACAAACGTACTTTTAGGAGAGAGATTTATAGTGTTCACGAATTGTTGTCATGAACTGTTCTTGCTCGAAAACATTTTGCCGTGTCTAATTGTAAGTTTGCGAAATTCTCTGCAGATGTTCAGCTATGAACTGAAGCGTAGTCGCCCGCCCACCTCGCATCATCATACGTGACCTTAAGACCGTGCCTTGGCTGCATCAGTGGCGTGGTGAATCGTGTTTATATCACAGACCCATACCTGCCTGCTCTAACGGTGTCCAAAAGCACCGCATCTGGCGTTCGGTGTTCAGTTTGACTTACTGAGCACCCATCGTGGTGGCTTTATTTCGGGAACAGGTCGGTATGGTAGATCAAGAAGGGGTCACCAGAGTGCTACTCATCGAGGACTTCCCAATTAATACTGTCAGCAAGAGCATATTGATAACCGACTATTGTATCACGTGCTCAGCCTTCTCTCAGAACAAATGGCTTTTTATCAGCGGCGCTTGGCTTGATCCCTAGGTTCCCAGATCGCACTGCGTGTGTTAATAAGAGAACTGTTTGGCATAGATTATGGGCCAAGTAGAGGGAATATATTTTAAACGCAGGATGTGACTGCTGTTGAGGTGCTGATGAGAGAAGTGAGGGAGTATTTCCAGCTAACGAACGTTCCATCTCCACAGCCATCCTCCCAATCGGAACGTAGCTAATTTTGGGGTCTATGTGTTTTTATTGAATTTTGTGCCGTACTTACGATCCAGGATCTTAAATCAAATTTCCCGTGATAGCGCCACACAGCACGGTGGTCACTGAGGAGTGTTCAGATCTGACGGTTGCAGAGAACAGTCTGCGCTCGGTAGACCCCAGGCCATGAACCGCGGGTTCACCAGACGAAAACTGAGCTTCCTGGAGTACTCGCCATCTGGTGATCTAGCAATGTCCCCCCCCCCTTTCGCCCCTCGCCCCCCCCCCCAAATGTGAGGCACGTGTAGTTTTCTCGTATGCCATGAAAGCGTCAAGGATATCCCCTTGGAGAGAAAATAAACGATAAAAAATGAGTAGGGCCAAGTTATCAACACAGTTCCTATCTACTTACGTCAGTACACAGAGTAGTTTAGAAACATGTTGCTAACACAGCTACAAGATATTCCTAATCCTACTGATTTGGCACGATTTGGAAACTTGTAACCGGTTGCATTTATTACTGAAACGCACCTATATATAGCTTCCTTAGACGTAGTTCTTGCGTAATACTTTCCGGTAGACCTACGTCAGGTAAGTGTAGAATCCGAAGCAATCTGTTATTAGTTACTATGGTCATTTTACAGATTCTAATGGTGACAGTACGATGGAGTTGACACTCTTAACGTTTCAGATGAAAGGCCAGAGATGTGTGTTTATTTCAGACAAATTTCTTGCAGTAATATCAGTGTTGAAGAGCGGTTGGTAATATCTACGGGCTAGTAATGACAAAGAACGGTTCTGCGTAAAAGGTAGACACTTGAATTTGCGCTGACCCTTACTTTCTGGCCTACCAATTGACACACAATAAATATATTAGTAGTCGACATTAGTGCTTGTACGACTGACTTGCTCTGGTTTGAAATGTCTTGGTGAAACAATCAATTGGTCGTAGAAGACTTCAGACCGCCACATTGCTCCTAATTTCCTGTATCTCGATGCTTACTTCCGTACGTGTACTTATTACGGCAGCTCTCCAGACTGTGGTGTTGGCAGCAGTTACTTTCTTAACGTTTCAACTGGAAGACACCCGAAATATGTATCTGTGTGAGAGGACGTTCTCGCAGTAATACCTTTGTTAAAAAGCGGGTAGTAACACTTATCAATTAGTAGTGAAGAAACAACGCTCTTGCTTGAAAATCTGACACTTCAATTTGCACTGGGATTTGCTTTCTGGAGTAACATCTGACAGAGAATGAATACTAGTCATTGATAGGTATACGACTGGTTTGCTCTGGTATGAAATTTCTTGGTAGAACAATCAATTGTTCATAGAAGACTTGAGATTGACACAGTTACTTGACAGGCACCCTTTATTGACTACCCACGTCCCTCAAAATAAGGCGAACTGACGTCCCGAAGGAGGAAGACGGTGCTTCTAAAATGCCTTTCTCCGCTTAGACAAAATCATTTTTAAGATTTTCTTGTTCAAAATCACTTTAGCCATTAACTGCAGTAGATAATATACAGATGCAGTACACCTGCTTGGTAGATACTGACAGCTCGATGATATCGTGTCATCCCAGGACCGACGGATTCTATAAAACGACGTCTAGAACCGCTGGAAAGCGCCGCGGAACAGCTACAAGACAGAAGAACTGTGCCCCATGACCTGGTCAATCATTCCTAGACGTCTGTTGTAACGCATTGAACACCAGATATTTCTATTGGTGATTGAGGATGATGTAATGAACACAATTAGATCAATATTTACGTCATTTCCCGACCAATAATTATACGCATTACAAGTCGTATGGTTTTAGGTTTGGTAGTATCTGCAGCAAGACCAAGCGATTAACCCTTATTTTCATTGGACTGTTACTCAGGTGTTGAAGTGCAGACACGAGTACACAAAACTCAAAACGGTTATTATATATTGACAGGGGCAGTCCACGCAGTGGTGCAGTTACGATGGTGCAGAAGACTTCAAGTAGTAAATTACGCGACGCTTTTGCCGAAAAACTATTTCACACAGAGAAGAAACAACCAACATATTGTGTACATGTTACATTGCCATATTATATTATACAAGACTGTATTATATCTTTGCACATCTCTCCAGTGCCTTTTGTCAGTTAATGTCAAAGTCCCTCTCTCTGTCTTCCTCCTCAGACAAGCCCGTATATCCTTCACCCCCACCCAAATATGAGGTTGATGGATTTTACCCCCACAGTATTTCTTTAAGTATAGAAAGTATAACGTGCACCAAGTTTCGTTAAATTCGATCAGATACGCATGCATTTTACATCTCCTCCTGATATGTGTTGCACATATATGCTTTGTCTGATTTCTTCTGTTTTACACCATACGACTCAAGAGAGGATGTTAAATTTACCTGTGATACTCACTTGTGCAGCTTGATATTGCGTCACGTAACGCGGTGTCAAAATTATTGGCCCGCTTCAGTACTCATTCTCGCGATCTGCTTCGCGCGCTGAAGAACTCAAGCAAGGGACACATTGCACTTCACACTTTTAAACTGGCTCCAAGCCAACTAAATACAGGGAATAAATACGAACAAGTCATTTCCAAACAGTTTTAAGTCACACATTCTTGTCAACGACCCCTCCTCCCTCTCCCCCCCCCCTAACCGCCTTCCCCTTCCCCCCCCCCACCTAGTAATGGTGGGCAATCATACTCCTACAGTATTTTGTACAAATAAAAACTCAGGAACCTAACAAATTCGGTTGAAAATGCTCCAGGTGATCCTGAATTAGCTTCAGTGTCACCTACTTTCCATTCCAAACCCTCTGGGATGTACTTGGCTTCTGACCTGACAGTGCTTCTTTCCAGGCAGTTAGTAAGTAGTAAATCGCCGATTCTTTAACTCTTTCAGACCCTCTGGCTACAATTGTGTACATTAACTTTTACAGTCTGTTAGCTGCAACAAAAGTATTTCTTCCATAAGCGAACCTGAGCTGCACACTTGTAAATGTTTAACCTTTTCATCACGCGCAATTGCTGCCAACCGTTGGGCATCACTATAAAAATATCAGTAAGTCAATGTAGCAGTGCGCAGCAACTCGTGACCCCCAGAATACATGATTCGCTATATTCCAGTGTAGAATTGAATATTGCTGTTGTTATTTTACATGGAAATTATTAAATGATCATTTTACTATTTATTACAATAGGTAATATTTCACAATTAGTTATTTTAGTCCTTAAAGTGAAGCCAAGTGAACAAAGTACGTTTTGGAAACGGGTACATATTTTTGTATAAATCTTGCTCCTAACATCATTACAAAATCACATAAGACTACTACCACATAAAGAAAAATTTTTCTTCCTCCAAAAAATTTCGGGTCTGAAATGGTTAAAGAATCGCATTTCCCTGTATAAAACAGCTTCAAACTCCTGGTTACCTTACAAATCAATTAACGGATTAAACATCTCATGCTAAGCATGAGAGCGAGAAAAAGTTTAGAAAGGTTTTAAATTATGTTTGAAGTTTTTTGGATGTCGCTAAGTGCACTTATTATCAATTACTGAATGGGTATAGTCTGGATAATTTATGCTCAGTTTCTAGAAAACGTACTTTTGCAAGCATCTGGTTTTTATGACGTCATATCTGGTAAAATACGTGTTGTATGATTCTACAATTTTAATGGGGCCTGAAGAGGAGCTGCAGTCTTTTCAGTAGTTGTATGGACTCTGTTGCAAATGCTAAAGGTGGCAGGGGTAGAATATACCGAGCCAAATGCTATTTAAAACTTATACAGAAAGCAGATAGCAGTTATACGAGTCGAGAGGCACGAAAGGGAAGCAGTTGTTGAGAAGGGAGTGAGGCAGGGTTGTAGTCTATCGATGTTATACAACCTATACATTGTCCATGCTAATAAGAGAAACAATAGAAAAATTTTGGAAAACTAATTAAAGTCTAGGAAGAAGAGATAAAACTCTGAAAATTGCCGATGCCATTTTAATTCTGTCAGAGACAGCAAAGGACGTAGAAGAGCAGTTGCAAGGAGTGGACAATGTCTTAAAGGACGATTTAAGATGAACGTCAACAAAAGCAAAAGGAGTCTACTGGGATGTTGTCTAATTAAATCGGGTGATGTTGGGGGAATTAAATTAGCAACTGAGACATTTAAAGTAGTAAATGGGTTTTGCTATTTGGGAAGGAAAATAACTGATGATAGTAGACTAGGGAGGATATAAATTGCAGACTGGCAATCGCAAGAAACGCGTTTCTGAAGAAGAGAAATTTGTTAACATCGAGTATAGATTTGAGTGTCCGGAAGTCCTTTCTGAAAATATTTGTATTGAGTGTAGACAGTTTAGACAAGAAGAGAATAAAAGCATTTGAAATGTGGTGCTACAGAAGAATGCTCAACATTAGATGAGTAACCACGTAGCTAATGAGGTGATACTGAGTAGAATTGGGGAGAAGAGAAATTTGTTCAAAAATGGTTCAAATGACTCCAAGCACTATGGTACTTCACATCTGAGGTCATCAGTCCCCTAAACTTAGAACTACTTAAACCTAACTGACCTAACGAAATCACACACATCCATGACCGAGGCAAGATTCTAACCTGCGACCGTAGCAGCAGCGTGATTCCGGACTGAAGCGCCTTGAACCGCTCGGCCACAGAGGCCGGCGAGAAATTTGTGATACAATTCGACTAGAAGAAGGAATTGGCTGGTAGGACACATTCTGGGGCATCAAGAGATGGAGGGAAACGTGGTGGAGTAAAAATCATAGAGGGAGACCAAGAGATGAATAGAGTAAACGGATTCAGAAGTACGTAGACTGCAGTAGTTACTTGGAGGTGAAGAGGCTTCCACAGGATAGAGTAGCTTAGAGAGCTGCATCAAATCTGTCTTTGGGCTGAAGAGCACAACAACAACAACAACAACACACTGCATGAACAGAGAAAGTCTAGTAAGCGACAAGCTTTTCCCCTTTAATTATTTTCTGGAGTCGGTTCTGATCCCCAAAGTGCTTCTTTCCAGACAGCAAGTGACATGGGCAAAAATTTTGATTAAATCGATCCATCTGTTCAGAAGATGGTAAACATAAATACGTACATTAGTAGTCTATATATTTGAGCGTGTGTTATTTAGACTTAAAACATGTCGTATATACAGGGAGAGGCAACTAACACAGTCCACTCCAAATACACTCCTGGAAATTGAAATAAGAACACCGTGAATTCATTGTCCCAGGAAGGGGAAACTTTATTGACACATTCCTGGGGTCAGATACATCACATGATCACACTGACAGAACCACAGGCACATAGACACAGGCAACAGAGCATGCACAATGTCGGCACTAGTACAGTGTATATCCACCTTTCGCAGCAATGCAGGCAGCTATTCTCCCATGGAGACGATCGTAGAGGTGCTGGATGTAGTCCTGTGGAACGGCTTGCCATGCCATTTCCACCTGGCGCCTCAGTTGGACCAGCGTTCGTGCTGGACATGCAGACCGCGTGAGACGACGCTTCATCCAGTCCCAAACATGCTCAGTGGGGGACAGATCCGGAGATCTTGCTGGCCAGGGTAGTTGACTTACACCTTCTAGAGCACGTTGGGTGGCACGGGATACATGCGGACGTGCATTGTCCTGTTGGAACAGCAAGTTCCCTTGCCGGTCTAGGAATGGTAGAACGATGGGTTCGATGACGGTTTGGATGTACCGTGCACTATTCAGTGTCCCCTCGACGATCACCAGTGGTGTACGGCCAGTGTAGGAGATCGCTCCCCACACCATGATGCCGGGTGTTGGCCCTGTGTGCCTCGGTCGTATGCAGTCCTGATTGTGGCGCTCACCTGCACGGCGCCAAACACGCATACGACCATCATTGGCACCAAGGCAGAAGCGACTCTCATCGCTGAAGACGACACGTCTCCATTCGTCCCTCCATTCACGCCTGTCGCGACACCACTGGAGGCGGGCTGCACGATGTTGGGGCGTGAGCGGAAGACGGCCTAACGGTGTGCGGGACCGTAGCCCAGCTTCATGGAGACGGTTGCGAATGGTCCTCGCCGATACCCCAGGAGCAACAGTGTCCCTAATTTGCTGGGAAGTGGCGGTGCGGTCCCCTACGGCTCTGCGTAGGATCCTGCGGTCTTGGCGTGCATCCGTGTGTCTCTGCGGTCCGGTCCCAGGTCGACGGGCACGTGCACCTTCCGCCGACCACTGGCGACAACATCGATGTACTGTGGAGACCTCACGCCCCACGTGTTGAGCAATTCGGCGGTACGTCCACCCGGCCTCCCGCATGCCCACTGTACGCCATCGCTCAAAGTCCGTCAACTGCACATACGGTTCACGTCCACGCTGTCGCGGCATGCTACCAGTGTTAAAGACTGCGATGGAGCTCCGTATGCCACGGCAAACTGGCTGACACTGACGGCGGCGGTGCACAAATGCTGCGCAGCTAGCGCCATTCGACGGCCAACACCGCGGTTCCTGGTGTGTCCGCTGTGCCGTGCGTGTGATCATTGCTTGTACAGCCCTCTCGCAGTGTCCGGAGCAAGTATGGTGGGTCTGACACACCGGTGTCAATGTGTTCTTTTTTCCATTTCCAGGAGTGTACATCTGTGAGGAGGAAATTTATTGAGGTGCAGTTTTCGACAAGTTACAGCTCGTTATATGTTGAATTATCTACGGCATGCTAGTAGGTTTCATAATTGAGTTGCTGAATTATGACACTGATTTTACTTTCCTCACGTAACAACGTATTTCATTTGTGAAAACGGAAAGAGGCATCAAATATAACTTCGGCGACTCAGCATCTGTAGAATTTGAGCAAATATTAACAAGATGACACTGCCGCAAAACACTGACAAATAGGAAAAGATCTCCTGTAAGTTATTTCTGTGCGAAATGTGAGCAAACACATAACTCATTTATGGTTCTTATGTTTATTTGTGAGCAATCCTGTCAGTCAGTGCTTTGCTTTTATTGTGGTCAGATAACTTGCTTATGAAGGTATTCAGAGTTTCACAACGTTACAACATTCGAAAAAGCGGATATGTTTCTCGTTTATACTGAATGTCGTCAAGCTGTAAGAGCAGCAGTGAGGTCACATGCAGAAAAGTATCCTGATCCAGGTAAGCGCTCACGATCTGGTTTGGCATACATTGTAAAGAAATTCATGTAACAGAGGGTGTCCCACCGAGGGGCTCAGCATTCAGTTGCTGAGTACGGGTTTGGCGACCCCGGGGTCCTGAGCTGGGGACTGGTCAGCGCCGCCAGTCTCCTGTCACCGTAATCCCCAGACATGCTTCAGCGACCACCGTATGGTGCGGCTGTGGAATGTTGTGTGCTGCGGGGAATGGTAATCTTGGCTTGACCGTCTGGATTGCGAGGAAGGTCAACCTCTATAAAAACCCCTCAGTCTTACGGTGTGCTGCGCGCCTATAAGATGCGTGGCTGTTGCGGTGGAACAGTCGCAAGCAAGCAACCTCTGGGGCACCTGCCGCACCCCAGTTGTATATGACTTACTCAGGCATGTGGGGCCCTCTCTGAGCGGATTTTTAGTTCCATAGCTGCTCGTTGGACCGCAATGGACCCTTCGACCTCTAGGTTTCCCCCTACCAGTGGATTGCGTGGGCCACTGGTAGGACAACACACCCCATCGAAAAAGCAACTTCGTGCCGCGAGTCCTCCAGCGCCTGGTGTTACTAGGGATTTATCAGACTGTCGTAACAGCGCACATGCTGATAACCTGAATGTGTTTTTGATTGTCAAATGTAAGGAGGGTAGATTTGAGAGAGTTTCTGCCTCTTACATCCACAAGGGTCTTAAGGGAATTGCAGGAACACTGAAATCTGTGAAGCGACTGCACAATGAGACTTCGTTAGTTGAGACTTCTAGTTCCCGTCAAGTCGCTTCTCTTCGGAAAGCAACCTGTCTCGGAGAGTACGCTATCGAGACCGAGCTCCATTCCACTTTCAACTATAGTAAGGGTGTTGTGACATGTAGGAACTTGGTGGATATCCCCAAAGACGAGATGAAATCTGAGTGGGCTGACGAAGGTATTGTTGATGTGCAGCATATTATGAATCGAGTCGATGGGGACCTAGTCAAATCCGACTCGTTTATTCTCACGTTCAGTTTCCTGAGACTCCAAGAGCACACTAAAGCGGGTTTCTTACGTTTGCCAGTACAGCCATATTTCCCCAACCCAATGCGCTGTTTTAAATGTCAGCGCTTTAGGCATACTACCTTGGGGTGCAATGGGATAGCCACTTGTGGTAAATGTGGTCAGCCTGCCCATGAAGGAGCCGATTGTTCATCGCCTGTGAAGTGCGTGAATTGCTCTGGGAGTCACCCTGTCTGGAGCCAGGTCGGTCCCATCTATCTCGAGGAACGGAAGATACAGGCGATCAAAACATCTAAGCGCATCCCCTATGGTGAGGCAAAGAAACCGTTACAGTTGGCCACTGTTGCTACACAAACGGAGGTTGCAAGTGTCAGCACTAATACCTGCGTTTGCCAGTGCACTTGTACTGCTGCGGTTGTTTTGCAACCTGCAGCTCTCCCCACAACGTCGGACAAGGTCGTGGTTGCTGACATTATGGTACTTCCTGCCCCTCCCCATATGGCGCCATCTGCCCAGGTGAGTAACGCTCCAACTGTTGACAAGGTTCTGAATTCTAAGCCCCCCCCCCCCCCCCCCAAGACAAAGACGCCGAAGGTGAAGGTTTAGCCACCTGAGGAGACTAGTCAGGGTCAGTCCAATTACGAGGCCATCGTACTGTCTGACATCTCCCTTAGGTCGTCTTCAGAGCTGATGGACATTGATGTCGACTGGGGGCGATCTTCTCGCCCCAGGAATAAATCTCCAGCCTGTACAGGTTCTCTTCCAAACCACAGAGACAGGGTGAAAGTTCAGCCACCCTGATCACTGGCTCCCATATTACAGTGGAACCTGAATGGGTTCAGGACACATGTGGCCGAATTACAACTCCTTGTACGAGAGTGCCCCTTGTGCTTATGTCTCCAAGAGACACATTTTCGGGACACTAATGCTCCTTCTTTACATGGCTATACTGTATGTCGAAAAGATGATCTGATGGGGGAAAGGGCAAAGGGTGGTGTTGCGGTTTTTGTCCGTGACATGGACCACTCATCTGAGCTCCCTCTCGTTACGGACTTGCAAGCAGTTGCAGTTGACCTTCTTGTGGGGCGGAGGTTCACAGTCTGTTCCGTTTACTTACCACCTCAGGCTGCAATAGACTCTGAGGCTCACACAGACCTTATTAGCCAACTCCCCCGCCCATATCTCCTTCTGGGAGACTTCAATGCTCATACTGTCTTATGGGGCTCTACGACTACTTGCCCCAGGGGTCGTGTTCTGGGAAGCCTCATGACGTCCGACGAACTGTGCATCCTCAACTCTGGTGCTCCCACTCATTTTTGTACTGCTTCTGGGTCGTCTTCAGCTATTGACCTTTCCTTTTGCTTTCCATCACTCGCGGATTCTGCTCTGTGGGAGGTTGCTGCTGACCTCCATTCTAGTGACCACTTCCCCCTTTGGATTCGTCTCCTGGTTGAGGCTGTGGCATTACCAGTGCCGCCCAGGTGTCACCTCAGCAGAGCTGACTAGGCACTTTTCAGCCATCTGGCTGGAACACCATGCCAGCGTCCACGAATGGGTCGACCATGTTACAGCTGTGATCTCCCATGCTGTTGAATTGTCAATTCCACGGTAATCCGGTCATCCTAAGAGGCGTCCTGTCCCTTGGTGGGCCACTGAGTGCTGCTCAGCCATCCGAGCCCACCGTGCAGCTCTTCGTGCTTCAAGTGCCGTCCCTCAGCTGACAATCTTGCGGCCTTTCGGGTGGCAAGGGCCAAGGCGCGGCGAGTGATTAAAGAGAGCAAACGACGGTCATGGCAATCGTTCTTGAACTCCATCTCCCGCTCCACTAGTTCTACGAAAATGTGGGAAGCCATCAGGAGGATTTCCGGGAAACGCAGCCAACTACCTGTCACGGCATTGCTGCATCAGGGACGTCTCCTTACAGCTGCGAGAGACATTGAGCAGACGCTGGCCATGCATTTTGCGGAATCTACCGCCACTATTAACTGTGATCCAGATTTCTGCCGCTACAGCACTGCCATCAAGAAGGGATACTTGGACTTTCGGTCTCCAAATTCTAAACCCTATAACTGCCCCTTCACAATGTGGGAACTTGATTCGGCGCTGTCTGTGGCTCACGATACTGCGCCCGGTCACGATCAGATCCGGTACAGCATGCTGCAGCACTTGTTGCTGCGGTCCAACGAAGTTCTCCTGAATTGTTTTAACATGGTATGGTTATCCGGCACGTTCCCTGATTCGTGGAGGGAGGCGATTGTCATTCCCCTCCTCAAACCGGGGAAGGACCGAACGTATCCCAGTAGTTATCGGAGTATTGCTTTGAAGAGTTGTGTCGGGAAGACGTTGGAACCCATGGTCAACCGTCGCCTGGTTTGGCTGCTCGAGACCAGGCAGCTCCTTAGCCACTCTCAGTGTGGCTTTCTGAGATGTCATTCAACTATAGACAACTTGACCTGCTTGAGGCGGCTATCCAGCAGGCCTTCCTACGTAACCAACATTGTCTAGGTGTATTCTTTGACATTAATAAGGCGTATGACACTACTTGGCGCCGCCTTATCCTCAATCAACTCCATCAGTGGGGCTTTCGTGGCCATCTTCCCATCTTCATTCGGTCCTTTCTTCCCACCACCTCTTTCGATATCGGGTTGGAAATGTGCTATCTGATTTGTACGTGCAGGAGAATGGTGTTCCTCAGGGAAGCGTTTTAAGTGTCACCCTCTTTGCAGTCGCCATTCACAGTATCACGTCCACTATCCGGAGTCCTGCCCAGTGCTCCTTGTTTGTGGACGATTTTGATGTTTTCTGTTCTTCCTCCGGTCTTGTCACTGCTAGTCGGCAGTTGCAGCTTACGATAAAGCGATTACAGACATGGATTGCGAAGACGGGTTTTACCTTCTCTGCAGACAAATGTGTGTGGGTTCATTTTAATTGTTCTCGACGTCTTTTTACCCCCCCCCCCCCCCCCCCCCGCTGAATTGCGTGTGAGGGACACTGAGCGACACTGTGAGGCTCCTGGGCCTCACTTTTGATTCCAAGTTGTCGTGGCTGCCGCACCTTAAAGACCTCAAGGTGCGAGCCCTGAAGGCGCTGAATATTTTGAAGTGTCTGAACCATCGATCCTGCGGAGCAGATCGGGCGCGTCTGCTGCAGTTTTATAGGGCTTTCGTCCGATCGCGTCTTGACTATGGATGCACCGTGTTATGGGTCAGCGAGGACTTCGTATCTGAAGATTCTTGATGCTGTACACCATGAGGGTATCAGGCTGTCCACTGGTGCCTTCCATACCAGTCCCATACCCAGCCTGTGTGCTGAGGCAGGGGAACCGCCGCTCGCCATCCGGTGGAAACTCCTCATGGTGCGACGGGTGTGTCAATTCCTTGCCTGTCCTACCTCCCCTGCGTACCCTACCGTTGCCCGACCGCCTATGGAATGTCTCTTTTCCAGTCGTCCCAGGGCAACGAGACCATTTAGGATTCGTGCCAAACATTTGCTTGAGTCCCTTGGTGTGGAGCATGTGGCACCCAGGGTTTTACCGGCCTGCCTCCCTGGTTGCTCCAGAGGCCCAGCGTCCTTTTAGACTTGTCAGAGTACCGAAGGAGCTGCATTCCTGCGTTTTACGATATTTTAAACCAGCATCCCGACCATGTACCAGTATTTACGGATGGCTCTAAATAGGGGGACACTGTTGGTTGTACTGTTGTTTTCCCTGATCGAGGCGTCAAGTTACGGCTTCCTGCGGCGTTTACTATCTTTGATGCCGAATTACTTGCGATCTTGCGGGCATTGGAGCAGATGAGATGTGTTCCCAGTCTTAAGTTTCTCATCTGTTCTGACTCCCTGAGTGCCCTTCAGAACATGCAACACTTGTACCCAGCGGTTACGGTTGTCCAGAACATCCATGATGCCCTACTTCACCCGCAACGGCAGGGGAAGGAGGTTTCTTTCTGCTGAGTATTGGGACACGTGGGTATTAGGGGAAACGAACTGGCGGATGTGGCTGCCAAAGATGCATGTTCCCTCCCTCACGTTGTTGAATGTGCCGTCCCCCTCCATGCTGTTACCTCCCTTTTGCGTTTTCGTGTTATGCGTCAGTGGGAAGAGGAGTGGCTGGCAGTCGGTGAAAATAGGCTGCGTCTAGTCAAGGCCACCACGCGGCCATGGCGTACGTCCTACCAGTCATTCAGGCAGGATGAGGTTCTCCTCACTCGCCTCCGCATCGGACAGAGTGCCTTAACGCATGGTTTTTTACTCCGGCGGGAGGACCCCCCAATCTGCAGTGCTTGTGGCGTCCAGATTGCTGCCCGCTACATTTTACTTGACTGTCTTTTATTTTCTGACCAGAAGGCGGTGGTTTCCTTGCCATCGGATTTTCCCTCTATTTGCAAGACGATGCAACGACTGTGGTTAAGATCTTACGGTTTTGTGTCCTGTCAAATTTGTTGCGTCGGATATTAGGGAAAGGATTTTAATGTGCTGCTGGGTGACTAGCTCACCCAGGTTTTAGGTACGAGGTCCGCCAGTCCCTATTACCTACTTGTTTCACTTCGATATCTGTTCTCTTTTCCTTGTGTTTCCTTTCCTTTTTTAGTGCGTTTCTTCTCCTCTTGTTTTGCCTCTGTATGTGAGGATTTAGAACTGTGTCTGGTCTGTGTCTTTTAGCCGTTCTCCTTGTTCGCTGTCCGTCTTCGTCCCTTCACCGCATGTGTTCCTGTTTCTATGCGTTTGGGCGCTGATGACCACGCCGTTTAACGCCCGAAAGCCTCAAACCACACACACGCACAACAGAGGGTGTGCAGAATAAATTACGCCTTCTGCGAACAGGAACTGAAGAGAGAAATGCAATTGACTTTTATCAAATCCACACGATGCTGCAACACAGCTTGAGTATGCGAGTCGAATAAATAAAAGAAGTAGTCTACCAATATCACAGTACAATTATATGAACTTCATGCTTTCAACTTTTCGCTCCTTGGCAGAATGGTGACTACGAAAACTGCAAGTTTTCTCCAAGCAAAATTTTCTATATAATGCTCGGTGAGTCAATTTTCAATATGCTGTACTGATCGGGCCATAATACATGAAGGCCGCGAGAAGTGGGTGAGCAACGACCTTCGTATGTAAGAGTGTGGTGGGGGCCTTCGCGAATAGCATCATAGGTTTGCAATTTTATTGACGAATGTGCAGTTTCCCGCCGAAACCCAGCCGCTGTTATCGAATGATAGCCCACTGTATCTAAGGCAATCCATATATGGTATCTATGTATCGAATTGTCCCCGACGAGGTAATTAAAACAAGAGCTCAATGAAACACCGACGGTTCTCGAAGAAATGAAACGCTGGCATGCGAAAAGTATTATCGTATAGCCAGAATCGCAATTTACCATTTATTAATGCTAAAGATCAGAATTTGAATGCTGGGTGTGGGTGTCACAATAATAAACTCACGAACAGTATTCGAATTACGTAATTACGTGTTTGTTAACATTTTGTACAGATGTGGTGTTTCTTCTCCCAACGCAGAGACAGTATATCCTACGGCGTACTTTTATTACTGTTCTATTAAGATGAACACATGTTTTTAAGTGGAAATCTTTTTCCAAGACTCATTGTAACTCTACAAGAAGAACTAACTATAAGTCTGTGAGATAGTTTGACAGCTACAAATTTTAAATGTAACTTGTGTAAGTCAGAAAATTTGCCACATTACCCACTATAGCTTACTGAAAAACGCAACACGATTTGTTACTCGGAAAATTATCGGTGGTATCGGTGGCAAATGTTGAAGTAACATTTTTCGAGACTGCTTTATGTGATTTATAACGAACACTACAATGAGTGAATAATTTCGACTTGAACACAGACTCGGCAACCAACATTAAATATTCCACGCATATTCCTAGGACTAATGCCAGTACATCACATCTACAGTGATCTTTACTGCGCGTTTCCCGCTAGTTAATTTTGATGGGGTATTGAATCTCATATGCAAAATATTCACACACAGTTACGAGATGGGACCTCGCGTGTCGGCGCTCGCGTTGCTGGTGCTGCTGCTGGTGGCGGCTGGTGGCGCTCACCACAGGTCGAGCCACGCCACGAGGCACGGCGTTCGAGTCAGAGCGGCCCACAGGGCCGGCAAGGCGTCCCCAGTGGCGAGGAGCAAGGGCGCTTCCGAGGAGCCGCTGCTGGTCACCGTCAAGGCCGCCAAAGAGCTCGAATTCGACTTCGGAGACGACGGGGCGTTGGAAAAGGAAATGAAGGCAACCGGACGATACGACCCTAAAATGGTCGCTGGATACGACGTAACAAGTAAGAATCCCAGTTAGAAATACGTTTCTCATATTTCTTGTCATTACGTATTTGATATCGCATGATGCTGATCGTGTCGAAGCAGGTGACCAGAAGGTAACCTTGTCGTGCTATTTCCTACAAAGGGTAGTATAGTAAGGGAACAAGAAGAACGGTATCGAGCAATATACGATCTGTCAAGTTAGATTTAGAAAGTGACTCTTCAAGCTTTTCATGCTGATATGTTGTAAATAGTTTTCACGCGTTTGCCGCCAGATCACGCTATGCAAATCCACAATATTTCCTCGGAGCCACTGTTCTACATGATCAGGTGGTTCAGCCTTGTTGGTGGCTAGATACGACTGACGGTATCCCAACGGCGACGCCCCGTTTCTGGAACACGGGCGCGAAGAATGCGCATGCGCGTTTACCAAACAGATAGATTGTGCCATATCCAAACTCCCTCTGCCGAAAATTGCAGAGCGGTTCTCCTGCGCGTGGGCTGTACGCTGCGCTTGCCAACAGTGCAGCCAGACGTCACTCCCCTACGGCCGTACTAGACCAGTGTTACGACGGGTCTCTTAGCAATGAATCTCGATTTTCACATCGTGATTTGATAGCAGTCAATGCAGGGTTCCAGGCTTAGCTCAGTTGAAACCCCGCATCCCTGTTGATGAGATTACCGGCTGTACGGATACGTATTGCCCCCTTAATGACCCAATTCTGGAAATATGGTGCCGGAGATAAAACTTCCGTCTTTTCATAAATCATGCGATGTCCTGTATTCAGACAGTGTTCCGCAATTGCTGACTTTCCGGGTTGACGAAGGTGTGTATGATGCTGATGTTCATCGCAGCGTTCTTGTGCTGTGCGGCATGTCTGGCCTATATACTCTGCCCCACATTGACGAGGAATCCTGTACACACATTTCCTCAGGCCAAGGCCATTCTTAACCGAACCCAACAGATTTATTAGTTTTTCAGATGGTTGGAAAACACATTTAATTCTATATCTTCCGAGGACTCTTCCGGTTCTTGATAACATGGCACCAAAATACGTCAAACAGGCCATAGTGGTAGGTGTTTTCGTGTCTTCATTCTGCTCCATAGACTGAACTCTCCTGGACCTGAATGCATTACGTATCTGTCTCTCAGAATAACCTTTTGTCGGAATATTGTCTTCAAATGTCGTATTTCACTCGACAGGCCTTCATGATCAGATACCACATGTGTTCTATGAACTAACTTATGTAAGGCACTACCGTTTTGTGCAGGATGATGGCAGCTTGTGCCCTGCAGATATACATCTGTATGCGTTGGCTTGCGGTAGACGCTGTGTCCCAAGGTTACATCTACTTTCCTTAGTACCAAAACATCAAGAAAACGTAAAGTACCTTCCTTTCCCACTTCGATTGTGAAGTTTATATGATGATAAATTTGTGATGTGGCCACATGGACTTGATACTCTAACTACATTTTTTCAGCATCTCAATTCACTCCATCCGAATATAAACTGTGGGAGATGCGTTATTTAGCATATTATACTACGTTTTAGACTGAAATGGGCGTATTTTGCAGAAAATATCAAAGCCACAACTGGACGAATAAACACGCGTAAATAGCTGTCTGTAAGAATTTGTAAGGAAATAAAATTAAATGATCGCAGGAGCACATTTGTAGACAATATAGGTGGTAAGCTTGTGTTCATTGATCAGATGCTTGAAAAGTGTGATCGCATAGGCACAGCTGCACACAAAGCAGGTGGTAGAATTCTTTGGTAGACAATCACACTACAAAGAAGGTTATTTAAAGTCAGTCGTGCGGCCTGCACTAGAATGTTGCTCTAGTGCGTCGGACCCATACCAAAGAGGGTCAACAGGTGATGTTCACCAAATAATATGAAGGGCAGTTGGAATGGTCAACAGTTTGTTTGAGTCACAGAAGAGCGTCACGATAATCCTGAAAAACCTTACTGGCTAGATGCTTGAAGACAGCTGGATCTGCCGGCCGGTATGGCCGAGCGGTTCTAGGAGCTACAGTCTGGAACCGTGCGACCGCTACGGTCGCAGGTTCGAATCCTGTCTCGGGCATGGATGTGTGTGATATCCTTAGGTTAGTTAGGTTTAAGTAGTTCTAAGTTCTAGGGGACTGATGACCTCAGATGTTAAGTCCCATAGTGCTCAGAGCCATGTGAACATCTGGATCTCCTGAATACTGGTTTACATTCAAGAACCATTACGATATTTCTGAATGGTGGGCTCCATGTGGTTCCCAAGTTGTGCAGCGACCGTAAACCATAAAATTACCAAATAAGCAGCAACCAGTCGCAAAATCATGTTTTTTTTATTTACTTTTGCAAATCGACTTCAACTGATTAACAGCCATAATCGATGCTTTCAACTAATATGTGCCCTGTGTAGTAACACTGTCTTAAGCAGAGATCAAACATAAAGAAAACATGATTTTGCGACTAGTTACTGCTTAATTGGTAACATTACGATATTTTTAATCAAGGAATATGTGACAGCTGGCCGCGTATCGGTCTCGTAGGAAACGCGAGGACAAAGAATATTTCATTAATGTCTTTCTGGGTGTGTAACCGCACCATATATGATACACTGCCAATATTTATGCTGTTGTTGACGGCAAACGTTTGAGTTAATAATACGTGTGGCAGCTACGGTGCCTTTATCACAATAGTAATATACATTACGTTCCTCTCTATCAGAACTGTGAATAAAGCATCACCGACTGGACGTGTGTGTGAAGTTCTAACGTTCAGGAAAGGGCTAGGTGAATGCAAGGCGTCCCCAGGGACGAAGGGGTCGACGAGCCACAGCGCCTCCGAGGAGCCGCTGCTGGTCGCTATCAGAGCCGCCAAATAGCTCAAATACGATTTTGGAGACCATGGGAAGTTGGAGAATGCAATGACGGCCAGCGAGCGCTACGACCCTAAAATGGTCTGGAAGTATGACTTGACAAGTAAGAGCCCCAGTTAGAGATACATTTCTCACATTTAGTATCACTACATATTTGTTCCCCCGTGATGCTGTCATGCCAAGCAGGTGGAATAAGTACAATAAAATCAATAACTTCGCTGTCGTGTTTCCTACAAAAAAGAATGAGATGAAAGTGATACAGATTGTATGTTGTATGTTGCTGATACAAATGTTTCTGGTTGTGTTATTTACTTGTAAACATTTCTGTATTAACTGGTACAGACTAACACACTATATCTATTTCATGTATGTCAAAGTATAGCACTCCGTAATCAGTTTCACGACTTAATTGTGGAACTAGATATGAGGGGAGACGGACAAGCAGGTAGGATTTACCACATCGAGTACTCCACTATGAGCCCGCCCGGCTAGCCGCGCTGTCTAACGCGGTACTTCCCGAGCGGGGAGGCGCGCTGGTCCCTGTGTCGAGGTCCGGTGTGCCGGCCAGCCTTTGGATGGTTTCTAAGGCTGTTTTCCATTTGCCTCGGATAATGCGGGATGGCTCCCTTTATTCCGCCTCAGTTACACTATGTCGGCGATTGCTGCTCAAACACTGTCTCCACGTATGCGTTAACCATAATTACTCCTCCATACAAACATTGGGGCTACACTCGTCTGGTATGAGACGTTCCGGTGGGTGTCCACTGCGGGCCGAACCGCACAATAACCCGGGGTTCGACGTAGGGTGGCGGTGGGGTGCGTGGACTGCTGTAGCTTGTTGTGGGATTGTGAACCACTGAGTGCTATGGCAGGACGAAGCCTCTCCGTCGTTTCTAGGCCCCGGTTCAATACACAGTACACTCTACTATGGGTAAACACAGTATCTTAAGGCGCCCTTATGGTCATGTTGCTCTGCAGTGAAGCTAATGTCTATTTCGATGTCTGATTATAAAACACAATATGGTCTGCCTATGTTCGTCGTGTCGCAGTGGACAATCACCAGCGTAACCGCATGTTCGTGACGACGCCTCTTGCCCGCCGCGGTATCCCAGTGACGCTGAGCACCATCCCCTATGACGGAGAGCAGAGTCCGCGCCTGAAGCCCTACCCCAACCTGGAAATCCACCACACCACCGAAGACTCCATCACCGACTGCAACTCACAGTTGGTGGACGTCATCAGAACGACGGTAAGACTCCTCTGACATGTACATTGGAGCTCGGAATGGATACAACCTCTGTGCTGAACTGTTCATGACGTTTTTATGCTTATCTCATTTCCTTTTTCCTTTTCTTCCATTTTCCATGTTCTTCGTTCATTATGTATTGTCTCTGACTTTTATTGTTTTTCCTTTCCGAACAAAGAATTTATTTCCGGTGCTTCTACCTTGTCTTGTTGTTAGTATTTAGTTCATTTTACTGTAATGTTACAGCGTGAAATTTTGTTTTATCATAATATTAATTGAGTATGTTGTAATAATTACGATGATTATTGTATTTTCCTTATTAATGTTATTCATAATAAGATTGTGAGTACCGCTAATTACATTCATATTGATATACCACCTCCAAACATATCTGCGTACATGTAAAAGGCGGGTGTTAATTTTAATTGATAAGATGTTTCTGTAAATAAATAAATAAACAATCAAATCATTTCCCTCGATGATGAAATAATCTTCGTGTTATGCCAGTCTTCTCGTTATTGCTTCATAGCTACCGTTGTCGAGCGTAATCTTGAATACATTGTAGGACACTTTATCTTTTACTAATACATAGGTCGACTTCTTCTTATTTTTGTCATTGCCTTAGTTTGTATTTTACCTTAAAATGAATTTGGTTCTCCTCTTTACTAGTGATTCGAATTCCTTTCAGGACTGTCCATTATTTTCGTTATCACATTTTCAGTCAATAGCTAATGAAAACTCTTCTTCGTCATCGTTTCTTCTCTCATTTTTGTTTCGATTACTTAACTCACAGACAGCAAATTGGATAAGCCATAAGGATATACCCAGTAAGGACCAGGTATACTAATTTAGAGCGTGGACAGTCTTGTCTTCGTAGCAGTAATCAACGATTCTCTTACGGAGATATGTCGTCGTTTTTCAGCTGTGAGTTCCTTCACTGACCGTTTGTTTCAGAAAACATCGGCGGATGATGATACTCTATACGCCCTCGACAGCGGTGCTTTGGACCTGTGTACGATTTCCAAAGACGTGTGTCCACCAAAAATTGTCATCTTCGACCTGCGAACAGATGAGATCATCAAGTTCGTACAAATCCAGAACGCATACTGCGATTCATGGTACACCTATTTGTGGGTGAGTATTTACTGGAAAAGACAGAATATGTATAAAAAAATCAGTATTTTCTATGTGGGAACTAGCTACAAAACGATGACCGTCTTGTTATACGCTAGAAATTTCCTCTTTCTGCCCACTGTTCTTCTTCATTGCTAGCGTTACCCATCTGCATCTTTCCAAAACACAGCCTTTTCACATATTTATTCCTACTCCTCCCTTCTTTATATTACTATCTAATGATTACGACAAGTAATTTTTCACTACATTGCAAACAGATGTTATTTCATTCTTAATACCAATATCGTTATGTCATTCTTAATACCAATATCCTTAATTACACCCCTTCTTGTATAACCTTTTACTGACCAATGACTCATTTTTGTTCAGTAAAGTAAGGACACTCATGGTCTCATAAAATTTTAAACGTGTCTTTTCCCGTATTTTGCAGTTCAGGCACTTAATTACAGTTCCACATCTATTTGACAGTGCTGCTACTTTCTTCTTACCAGCGCGCATATTCTACGGAATGTAACCCTGTTTCCAACAAATAGCATAGTTCAGTCAGTAAAAGAGAGCTACGTTTCATAAATTCAGCAGGAATGCCTTATTCTCCATAAGGCATTTAATTACATTGTGGATTCGCTACTGTATTTTTCTCCACAGCAAGCTAACAAACAATCTAACTACAACCAACCTACCAGACGAATATCAGTCTGGTTGTCTTAAACATCGCAGCCTATTTGCCTTAATAAAGGTAAAAGATTACTTCAAGCTTCCCATGGATGCAAAAGGTGCGACTATCATATGCATTTAGACTGCAGCGAAGCCTTGGACACAGTCGACTTCGGCATTTTCTTGCTAAACTGAGCAGCCTAAATTTTAGAAAAGCTTCCCTCATACCTCAAGTATCGACAGCTATGCGTCATGTCCGGCACCATTAAAACCACAATGGAGGCTGGCGCCCCTTAGGGTTCGGCTCTATATTCTTTCCATTGTACAGGTATATCAATGAAGTGGGATGAATTTTTCCTATTGCAAATAGAACATGTAAGCTGACGACCTCCAATTGCAAGCAAAAAACCAAAAGTCCCGAAGAAACCTACTGAGAATCTCAATAATGACCTGAGTGCACTATCAAAATGGGAAGAGAATGTAGCGTTAAACCTCAACCAATACAAAACCTAAGCGCTAGTGATAGATCATTATAGGTCATTAGTCCAATACATAGGGAATCCCTACAATAAATAGCTATAAATGGGACAAATACCAAGTTGGTCCTTCATATTTCGGGCTTGCAGCCGGATCACGTTGACATCTTGGCACGATATTTCGGCTAACAAACATGCAGCCATCTTCAGGTGAGTACGAGACTGAAGACTACTGGTGCGCGTCGTTCTATATATACCGAAAATTGGCGCGGCGGCGCCTGCGCAGTGGAGAAGGCTAACACGGCGCCCCCTATCTAATTTGGTGCGCTCTGCAGCAGAAGCGGGCCGCGCATGCCTAGTCGTGTACCTACATTTGCGCTATCTGTCGTAAAGCGCCTTCGCGCAGCTGAGGCGCGGTAGTCGAAAGTATAAAATCAATTTTCGTCAGCCGTCGCACTAGATGCAGACCAATGCCTCTGTGAAGCGATTAAAGAAATTACAGGATCCCATGCTTTATCCATCTGATAGCCGCCGCCTCGATTAATAAGATCTTCTGCCAATCGCATCTCCACGGACTCCTTGATAATGGATTCCCAAAAAGATCTAGTTGTCGCTAAAATTTTTGTTCCACAATAATCCATGGAGTGTCCCGTCGAAATACAGTGTTCTGCTAAGGCTGATTTGTTGGGCTGTAGTAGACGTGTGTGGCGCTCATGCTCCACGCATCTTTCCCGTACTGTGCGAGTAGTTTGGCCAGAGTAGTTTCGTCATATGGATAAAGCACGGATTCCTGTAATTTCTTTAATCGCTTCACAGAGACATTGGTCTACATCTAGTGCGACGGCTGACGAAAATTGATTTTGTACTTTCGACTACCGCGCCTCAGCTGCGCGAAGGCGCTTTACGACAGATAGCTCCAATGTAGGTACACGACTAGGCATGCGCGGCCCGCTTCTGCTGCAGAGCGCGCCAAATTAGATAGGGGGCGCCGTATTAGCCTTCTCCACTGCGCAGGCGCCGCCGCGCCAATTTTCGGTATATATAGAACGACGCGCACCAGTAGTCTTCAGTCTCGTACTCACCTGAAGATGGCTGCATGTTTGTTAGCCGAAATATCATGCCATGATGTCAACGTGATCCGGCTGCAAGCCCGAAATATGATGGACCAATCAATACGCCGGGAAAACTTCAAGATACACATCAGATACTGTTACGGGGAGGAGATGGTAGCACACGTCCAGAATTTGGATAAATTACACAACAAACGAGCAAGATTACTTAGCTCTCTGTGTTTTTTGTTGAAGTGTGGGAACAATGGCTTTATCCCTAAGTTTGCCAAAGTGACACATTTCATCAGGACCGCCGCCGCCAGGAATATAACTCGGAAGGCAAGCCTGGCTCTAGTAAAGGAGAGGATTTGCTTCACTCGCCGTGAACTGGATCTGATTTCAAGACAACTGTATCACCCTCATTTGGAAAAAGCATCCAGTCTTCCTTCTTTCACCTGGGAGTGGGTTGACGGAGTCACTTGGGCCAAAGCGGACTGGGCTCACAACAAGTCATCTTCTAGGCAGTCATCGAAGTTTGCACGTCTATCGACAGCATCGCAGCAAGAAGGCACTTTTCGACGCTCCGTGGTTAATTTCATGGATAGAGTTTTGGACAATGCGACGCTGTCTGTACTCGGAAAAGGACTTAACTTCGCTCCTACACCTAAGACTCCACCTTTCGCGGATTTCATAAGTGCTATTGAAGAAGCTGTTAGACCCCTTCCCAGCGACGCAGCTGAAGAAATCAGGCGTGAAACATGCCGTGCACTTAAGAAAGCGACTCCTCTGAAGAACAACATTTCTTCTAGCGAAAGGGCTGCACTTCGCAAACTACGTGAAGATCCTCACACTGTGGTTCTCCGAGCGGACAAGGGCAATGCGACGGTACTTTTGCCACGAAACATCTACAACGAGAAGATTTATAACCTCCTTGGTGAATCCACATATCGGAAGATCAAGAAGGATCCGACGAGCAGAGAAGAAAGAAAAACGACAGTTTTGTTAAACTCTTCTACGCTTCCACCTGAAGTCATTAAAAGACTGAAACCGCATAGCTCTGTTCCACTGAGGCTTCATGGTCTTCCGAAAATTCACAAAGAAGGACTACCATTACGCCCTATTGTCAGTAATATCGGTGCGCCAACCTATGACTTAGCACATCTGTCTTCGTTACTGAGACCTTATGTGGGCAAGTGTCCACATCACATTCGTAATTCCGCCGATTTTACTAGTAGACAGAAGTCGCTCCAACTCCACAATTCTGACTTATTACTGAGTTTTGATGTCGTCTCTTTCTTTACTAAGGTTCCACTGATGGATTCACTGGCACTCATTAGCAGAAGGTTCAAAGCCGACATAACAGCATTATTTCATCATTGCCTGTCCTCAACTTATTTCTTATTCAATAATGAATATTTTGAACAAGTTGACGGTGTTGCCATGGGCAGTCCTTTGTCCCCTCTGGTAGCAAACCTTTTTATGGAGGACTTTGGGGAGAAGGCACTCGAGTCGGCTGAATTTAAATCGAAAGTCTTCTGGCGTTATGTGGATGACACATTTGTAGTTTGGCCCCATGGAAAAGAAAAACTGGCAAGATTCTTAAAACATCTGAATTCCATTCACAAGAATATTCAGTTTACCATGGAAGTCGAAAACGATAGATGTCTGCCGTTTTTGGATGTCCTTGTCAATCGTAGAACCGATTGATCTTTGGGGCACTCCGTCTACCGGAAGCCCACACACACAGATCTGTACTTGCAGGCGACAAGCTCCCACCACCCTGCACAAAAAAATGGTTCAAATGGCTCTGAGCACTATGGGACTCAACTGCTGTGGTCATCAGTCCCCTAGAACTTAGATCTACTTAAACCTAACTAACCTAAGTACATCACACACACCCAAGCTCGAGGCAGGATTCGAACCTGCGACCATAGGAGCAGCGCGGCTCCGGACTGGAGCGCCTAGAACCGCACGGCCACCACGGCCGGCCAACCCTGCACAAACCATGGGTCTGCTGCGTACTCTGGTGCACCGGCCACATGTGGTATCTGATAAGGACAGCCTTCCTAAACAATTAGAACATTTGCAATCCGTCTTCAGGGAGAATGGATATTCTACACGCCAAATCCGCACAGCTATAACAAAGAAGAAATGTAAAGAGAAACAAGAAGAAGAAGACAAAGAGGTGGTCAGGTCCAGGGCGTTCCTTCCGTATGTGGGTAACCTCTCCTCTAAAATAGGAAGGATTTTAAAGAAGCATTAAGTTAAAGTGATCTTCCGACCACCTACGAAAATATCGGCTTTGCTTGGCTCTGTGAAGGACGATCTGGGTCTGAGGAAGGCGGGTATTTATAAGATCCCTTGTCAATGTGGCAAATCCTACATTAGCCAAACTACTCGCACAGTACGGGAAAGATGCGTGGAGCATGAGCGCCACACACGTCTACTACAGCCCAACAAATCAGCCATAGCAGAACACTGTATTTCGACGGGACACTCCATGGATTATTGTGGAACAAAAATTTTAGCGACAACTAGATATTTTTGGGAATCCATTATCAAGGAGTCCGTGGAGATACGATTGGCAGAAGATCTTATTAATCGAGACGGCGGCTTTCAGATGGATGAAGCATGGGATCCTGTAATTTCTTTAATCGCTTCACAGAGACATTGGTCTGCATCTAGTGCGACGGCTGATGAAAATTGATTTTATACTTTCGACTACCGCGCCTCAGCTGCGCGAAGGCGCTTTACGACAGATAGCTCCAATGTAGGTACACGACTAGGCATGCGCGGCCCGCTTCTGCTGCAGAGCGCGCCAAATTAGATAGGGGGCGCCGTGTTAGCCTTCTCCACTGCGCAGGCGCCGCCGCGCCAATTTTCGGTGTTTTTTAGAACGACGCGCACCAGTAGTCTTCAGTCTCGTACTCACCTGAAGATGGCTGCATGTTTGTTAGCCTAAATATCGTGCCAAGATGTCAACGTGATCCGGCTGCCAGCCCGAAATATGATGGACCAATCAATACACCGGGAAAACTTCAAGATACACAAATACCAAGTTATCTCCCCCCAGCAAATAGTCTGTGAGTAATGAAAGACAAAATCTAAATGGGAATGAGGACGTAGCTTTAAGAGCAAGAAAGCCTCAACATCTCTTCATGGCCTACAGAACCATATAATGCCCTTCTCTCTTGACCTGGAAAATAAACTTATACGAACACTTATACTTTCAGTTATTGATTACTACAATGTTATTCTCCAAGATATTTGTCAGGAAAGCTCATGGCGACTTGAACAATGCCTGTGTTTTTGTTATATTAGTGACGTTCAACTCTTTGGTTATATTTCACCATCATACTCACAGCTATCCGGCCTGCAGACAAGTGCTGAGTTTCCCATCCCGTCGGTCTCGTCTACTGTCCTATCAACACAAACACTGTCACTCATATGTCTCCTCGGCCCTGATGCGTTTGTAGGAATAAAAGGGTCGAAACACCTATTCCCATCAGAGAAAATTCCTTAAGACACTCAATGACATAAAGCAACAATGAAAACTATCATTGTCGCTAGATGCACTCGTTACCCTTCCTTATGAATCCTTGTTTCAACCAACCAGATCTTCCCTGTATTCTTAGCTGATGTAGTCTCCTTATATTTCCTTTCCACAGAAATCACTGTATCAGAAAACATTTGTTTAGTACATAATTAAGTTATTTTGATATCGCTACTTATATTGTTGTTATTTTCGTATTTATTATCACTGCTATCATTATTCGTGGCAGAAGCAGCAGTAATAGTAGAAGAATTGTCAGTAATAAATTTATTAGTTTATAGTCAGTATTATTTACTCATATTGTCATCACAGGCAATCAAACCATACAATTGTCATACACTACTCGTCTTATTAAAACTGGTATTTCTTGCGTAACTACGATGCAGAAAAGGTACTGTACATGTGAACCTTGGCCCGATGTAGGAGATGGTCTGACGGCCCTAATGAGTACTTAGTCCAGTTCTTCCATGACTATGATAGCAACCCTGGGAATTATTGTCACATAGTTCTGAGTGGTATGCAGCACAAAACAGTGGTAAACTCGAAAAGTCAACTAAATGACAACGTAGTCTGTTTAAGGTTGTGACGACTTGGCCTTGTTGTGAAACTATTGGTCTCCCTAGCCCCGTCTTATATGTCTGTGAGTTTCTGTAGGCTACAGGGCTACAGCATCCGTTAATATTATAAGCCAATTCTGGATGAAATTATTGGTGTTCCTAATAGGCAGCAATACGGTAATTATTTCTCGTAGTACAAGATGCTAGCAAGCAAGCAGTGTAACCCTTTTGCTCTTGTTCACTTGAACCAACTCGTCATCGTTATTTCTGATTTCTTTCATTCGAAAGTATTTAATAGCCAAGTTGTATATGTCTTCAAGTCTGACCACGTGATTCCTAAGCACTTGTCAGTTTGTTCGCAATTTGTAGATTCACTGTCGATGAGGGGGAGTTAGCAACGAGAATACTGGTGAACACATAACAGCAATACAAGTGCAGAGCAAGAATCCAATCTGATGCTCGAGAAGTGAGAATGTGGTGTGTGTGTGTGTGTGTGTGTGTGTGTGTGTGTGTGTGTGTATGTGTGGAGGGGACATGGGGCTAAGAAGTGAGCTGAAGTAGGTTTATTTTGTTTCTCTTACACAATCTGTATCTGGCAGGTGGGAGCTGTGTTTCCCAAAACCATGCAGTGTCAAAAAAAATCACCCAAACTCACCAAAAGGCAGAGGCGTTACGGTTCTGGGAATCACCCATTTTGAGTTCTGACAGGCATATTACAAACAAGAGGTACCCATATTACTCTCCGTGTACAGGGCCGCCCTTATTGCCACAGTACCGACGTTCGCTTGCGCGCCATAGATACCGTTTACTAGTAATTGAGGCTGAGATGTCTAGCAGATGCTGCGCACTGGAACACTGAACTGCGGAATCTGAATAGGCAAAGCACCACTCCATACTAGAATTGACTCAAAATATGGTACTTACCCGCCACCTAAAACATTTATACACCACTATCAGCATTAAATCAGTTCTCAGACCTAGCTGTATTTAAACAAAATTTAGGAGTTGAAATAAATCGTAATATAACTCAGCCGCTTTTCATATTATTCTTTTAACTGTTTATTATATGTTGTAGAAGAAGTTCCTTTCTTGTCAGGTAGTTAAGAGAGTGAACGTATAATTGTAAGAACTGGGATTCATCTATTGATATGATATCGACATTGAAAGGAAAGACAAACATAGTTTTTGGAAACATTCCATGGTGCAATCACATTGTTTCATTGAAATAAATTTGCAGTTCTTATCTGTTACTTAAGTAAATTGTAATGTCAGTCAATTGAGTTGTCTAACTGATGCACTGTGGTTTCTTCAGAACATAAATGACCAATGTGTTAAAGGACATACACAAACATGAGTTCGTATTCAGGTGGACGCGTGTCCAGATGGTAGCTTGACGGCCTACAGCTCCGACCCCAGAGGCAACGTACTGTCGGTGACGGACCTCAACACTGGAGTCTCCAAATTCCTGCAGAGCCAGTACTTCCACCCCAAGCCTGGCTTCTTCTTCAGCAAAGCGGGAGGGCCTGCCTACTACTTGCCGGCCGGCCTCACTGGAGTGACGGCCGAAGAGAGCTGCGATGGGAAACTCTACTTCCAGGCGTTCGCCAGCAACATCCAGGGCGTTGTCGACAAGCAGGTCATCCGAGATGCACGCGACTGGGACGTTTTGGACATCAAGACGCAGGTAACGTCACCTTTCTTCCACTGTCACACAGTATGTGCAACACTTCTGCAGGGAGCAAATACTTATGTTCGTGTGATGCCCAGATTCTGTATCCTTCAGTTTCTCTGAACTGCAAAGAAATGTACTATAATGGTCCAGTATAAAGCTATGCGAGTTCACTATACTAAGATTCACCCAACGCGTTTCCTGGGCAACTGCGTTTCCGTTTGTCGCAAGAGTGTATGATGTTATAGTATACAGCCTTTAATGTGGAGCGTAACACGTGAGGCATTTACTACTGCCAGGGTATCTATGAAACTCCAATTAATCGAGATACAAGAACTTTTATGCAACGTTATTCCACTCGTGGTTACCACTGGATATTTCCTCAATGTTTACAGCTCATCTGCGATCCATGGTGAAAAGGAGAGCTAACTTTGTCGTTAGACATCACTAAGAAAATAAGTAATTACAGTTTTACTCACAACACAAATGTAGAAATCAATGTTTTTGAGCCGTCAGCAGAGACTGAATTCATCCATACAGTTTATCGTACAATTCCTACGCAACTGGCTATATCTAGAGACACTTTTTGTCAAGTTGTTACCTACCAAATTTAACAATATAGTCTACGAGCAAAATATTTACGTAACGAAAGTGCTAAAATACAAAAACTGTCCTCATTTTATGTTTACTGCAGAACTTAACTTTGATTCGTGCACATGCTACGCCCTTACATTATAAGTGGAACTGCCCATTACCGGCTGCACCTGTTTGTATGCTTTCTGTAGAAATGGAGTTTCCATTAACCATGCATTATCCAGGAGCAACGTCATGTTTCCTGCGTCTATGAGTTAAGCGGGGCTTCTATCGTCCGCCAATAGGAGCATAGGGACTATGTTCTGCCACTTGAGAGGCGGCCGGATAGCGGAGTAAATGGTGGGCCCCAGTCGATGGTAACAGTAGATTCGTTTTACATTCAGTTTTAGGCACACTACGGCTCCGACATTGTGGGCTTGGTCACCGTTCAAGGGAAAGCTATGACATTATTCGCGAAATTTAAAGAAAGAATTAGGCATGAGTATGGACATAATTTCTATTCTACATACACCTCTTCGAACGGAGGTTCTCTAAATAGAAATAACAGTGGTACTCGCGGACTACGTGATCTTCGAGGATTCCCATTTCTGTTCCCCCATTATTTTTGTTACACTTTCATGTGGCTTACACAGAACTATTACGATCCCAACATCGTGTCTCTGAAGTCTCGCTTGATCTCTGTTTTCAAGATCACTTCGTAACGACTCCAACAGCTGGACCACTTCTTTAGGTTTAGTCGCATTAGTTTCTTGTACGCGATTTCCTTTACGAAAGTACTGCATTTGCGTAGAACCTTTGCAAAAAAAATATGTCTTCCATCCTTCTCAACTAATGCTAAAATAGTGTAATCGTCCCTATTCACAACGTTTCTTAGTATTTACACTAAATAGTTTTAAGATGTGATCTACTCTAGTTGTCCACCACTAAACTCGATGAATACAACTGGTTCCCAGTGTATAGTCTTATAAGGTTGCTGATCATCTCTGATAAATTTTTCGCGCACTTTTTCTCGTATAAAGTTACTTGCGTTTCTGTGGGACACTCAGCGTCCTGTATAATGTACTCGATTCTGTTTACAAAATATTTGGTAATCTAATCACACAGTTGAGAATATACTCTTCAAGGTATGGAAAATGTGGTGTAACCAAACATGTCACATACACCCACACACACACACACACACACACACACACACACACACACACACACACAAGCCCATATTTATTATAAAAATACATTTACACACGGCAGAATACATACACAAGCACACACACACATAACAAATGAAAAACGTCAAAACCAACTCAAACAAAAGACAAACACACAACAGTTGGCAACACTACACATCAAAAACACACATAGGTTTATCACCAAATGGAAAGTGAAAGAAAAACTTGTGACGTGACGAATGTGGATGAAAGAACGCCAGAAATCAGCCAGTTGGTGTATGAAAGATAATAAATACGTCTCCAGGACTAAACACATGTGTTAATAGAGCAGGAAATCGTAAGTAACACTTTACGATACATTTATAATACGGAACTTGTGCTATAAAAGTTGCCTCTAACCTAAAAATCAAGAAAAAACATAACAAAATGTAATATATCAGCATATTATATATCACATAATACGTTTATTGCATGTACAAAAAGAAACTTGAATTTCAGGCTACTGATAATGCATCCCAAATAAAAGAAGCGAAATCCGTTTGGCAATAAATAAACTGCCTTCATTCAGTTGCATAGACGGTATATATAGCTCCACGAATTTAGAGCGACTAAGGGATATTACTAAAGAAATTCTGAAATGTGTGGAAGAGGTAGTCTTGTTCTGTCATCTGTTCTCAACTTTCTGATAGAGACTGGTGTACCCGTTTCAGGTTGATCTGCCAGGAGAATTATCTGGGCAGAGTGGAGTAATGGTGGTGGACCCAAAGGGACAGCTGCTATTCTTCCCTGTGCTCGATGAATTGGCCATCTACTGTTGGAACACGAGCAAGCCTCACGATCCAAAGAACTTTCGCATGATAGTTCAAGACGAAGAACGTCTACAGTTTGTCAGCAGCATCAACATAGATCCCAAAACACAACGATTATATATAATGAGCGATCGAATGACATCATATCTGTCAAATACGACCAACTACTCTGAGGACAACTACCGGATTTTGTATATTGACATAAAGAATATAGAATGTTAGTTTTGTGTACCAACTGATTTTGTTTTGTGAATTTGTGAAGGAAGTTACTGCATCAGCAAGATTTAACTAATGTAATTACCACTGTATGAAATATTGCTAAGAATTAAATACAGAAACTGCAAAAATTTAGGTCGAACTTAATTTATTCACTTTTAAAACGCAGAATAACGCGAATTAAAATTTATTACTTTGTGACATATTAATTTTAATTACAATCACTCACGATCATGAATTAAAATGTTAACTCTCACATTTACACTTAAAAACATATGATACAAAAATGTTATAAATGGAAATTTACGTCATTTTGTGTTCATTGAACCACAAAGAAAGGAGAGAAACCTAGGACTTCAAGTTTTGTCGACGATAAGGCCACTAAGGATGGAATACAAACTCGGACGGGGGAAGAATGTTGGCTGTGTCCTTTCATAACGTCCATCCGATTGTTTGCCTAAAGCAACTTAGGGAAATCACAAAAAAAAAAAAAAAATCAAAATCACGATGGCAGGGCGGGGATTTGAACTGTTATCCCCTCGAATGGGAGTCTTTCATGGTAACTGCGGTGGCATCTGTTTTAGTCTCTGTCTTAATAAAAACAAAAACAATAGAAATAATTAGGACACTAGGAATGGCTGGTATCTCACCAACCAAATGAAGTTAGTTGATTCCTTGTGTCAGAGTCGAACGTCACGATTTATAACGGTATGATGTTGAATCATTCCGAATACAGACCAATTAAGTATTAAAGAATAGTGCAGTGGTTAAATCTTCTTAGTAGTGAACATTACGATCTGAGCCACTAAACGTACTTTTTGTCGAACACGTGTAGCAGAAGAGGCAATCCTCTTTCTCCTTCCATACAGCTGATACCACTGTAACATTTCATTTTTATTTTTTAGAAGAAGCACCCAGAAACAGTAAAATCAATATATATCTCAAATTTGCTCTGACAGATGTAATACAGCTTACGTTTTCATTCAAATTATCAAAGATTTATGTGGTAACATGTCGAACACAGCATTATGATCAACTGTCAGTCCTACTGATGAATATGATTGTACTGGTTCTTCTTGTTATGCTTCTGTAGATATTACTGCTCCTTTTTAAAAGTTTGATAGCTCTCTTTTGACCAGTTTCTCTAGGGTATATGTTCATGATGTTCTAAAATTCCCTTAAATGTACAACGTTCTTTTGTTTTTGGGAACACCTGTGAAAACACATATGCTGTTGCAACCCTGCAGGAAGGGTAACGTTCAACATATCTCACGACTCGAACACCACGCACAGGTCCTGGTGTGTCTCACAAGCTAGTTACGATTATCAAAATTGCAGAGTTCCAACCTTGCGATTTCCAATTCCTATTTTTAACGTATTCCATCCTAATTTTATTTTGTAGCACTCATAAATATCTTTTGAGACTCAAACTTCTTATCCAGCTTCATTTGTTCACGGCAGGTAACCGAAATAACAATACTACTGTAAAGAAAAATACATAGTTGATTACAATGAAAGACACTGAAGTTATTAGCGGCAGTTTTCAATTGGTTTTCAAGGAGGTGTCGGTACTGTGCCATAAATTCTTTTGCACACTGAGATAAGAGACTGAACCATCAGTACTATTTCCTTAGGGTTCAGCAGTTAGCCAAACATGTGACCCTCTCCTGCCTATTGCAGTCTAAAAACATTATATGTCATAATTTGAAATCCACTTGACAAATGAGGTAAATTATATTACTTACTGTCATTAATAATTTATCCTCACAGTATGTAGCTCTTCACAGTGGAGATTTGACAGGACATCTATTTCAACAATGTAAACTTTAGCTAAAAGGGCAATTCGAAGAATATTTATGCTCGAGAATCTAATGGAGCGTTGTATAGGAAAATGAATAGATACAAACACTTAGACATCCAGTATGTTGTGTTGGTTGAACTGCTACATATGATAGTTATTACTCGCCGGCTGCATTCAAAATACTCCTTCTGAATAGCTACCTGAGAAAAGTATCCAGTAAGATGTTAATAAGAAGAATGTAGACATAAAAGAAGATATTGACTTGCATCTCCAAAAAGAAGTAACTGTATTAAGAGAATTTAGGTATATGAAAAACTCAGCAGTTTATTTTCTCCATTTTAAGTTTCTGTGAGTAGGCACACCAAAGAAACTGGAATTTAGATTACATTTGCTTATGGTTTCATACATCTACTAAGAAATATGTCACTTCATTAGAAATAGCTCGCCACTAGTGAATTGTTTAATTTTCTCTTAGATTGAACTTTATTATTAGCTGCAAAATTTTTTGTATCTGCTGCAAAGTTAATGAAAATTTCTTTTCCTGAAAAATAGATAGTGACTTTAATCTCTGTCAATTTAAACTTATTTCTGGTATTGCTTTCATGAACCAAGTTCTTAGTTTGAAAAAGAGATATATTGTTTATGACAATCATTATTAAAATATAAATATATTGGGAGGCAGTAGTTAGTATACTTAGTTCTTTGAATATGTCATGGCGGACATTCTTCAGTTTATGAAACAAATAATTCATAATACATGCTTTTGAATGTGGAGTACTTCCAGTTGGTTTAATGAGATGCCTCAAGAAATTATCCCCTATCACATTATAGAATGAAAAGAGGTGAGGTATGCTACATTCTTTATTTTTTTGTTGGCTATGTGTAGCAGCATCCACATTGCCAAAAAGTGATTTGTTTAGGAACTTAAACAGTTGTGTGATATGCAACTCCCAGTTGAATTCATTATGAAATCGTAATCCCAAAAGTTTGACACTTTCAGGCTATTCTACCTGCGTGTCATATTTTAGGAATACACTTGGGAGGGGGTTCTTCATACAAGTTCTGCACAGTATATAGAGCGTTTTTTGAAAAATAGCGACGAAATATTGACTAGCAACCATTCATTAACGTCAATAAGATTTACAATTAATGACATTTCTAAATCTATACTTGTTATTTCTGCTATCAAAATGAAGCATGATCTGGCTATGTAGTGATTTGTTATTGATCTACCCCAAAAAATATCATGGAAATCTGTGAGACATCACATGTAACTGGTTCTCAGTTGGATGATGCTTGATAGCTTAATATAGATCTCTCTGGTGTTGGTAACCTAAGATTCCTGTCAGGGAGGTAAGATTGGATGCAATCTGTAGGTCTTTTGTGGCATCGTAGTATACCTGTTTACTTGAGTGGACATTGTGATTCACACAGTCAAATGCTTTTGAAGGATCACAAGTACACCAACAGGCTGTAATTAATTGTTTAAAGAATTAAGCATATCCTTACTGTATGTTTAAGAAGCCTTCACAGTATCCGAAATCTGCAGAAATCCAGACTGTGACATTGACAATATATTATTTGATGTCAGACACAAGCACTGTATACATCACTCCACTGTATGTCATCAAGGTGTTTCCTAAAATTAGCAATTTTGGCCTACTGACTGTCTTAATCATCTCAAATTTAGTAGATTTTGTACCTTGATCAGTATTAACATGCAGCAAAAGGAACTATAGCCTGTGTTTCAGGAGGACATTGGTTATGGTTTTGTAACATTACTTTCTTCATTAGAAGTTTCTATAAAAGATACTGTCAATGACTGAGCAATCAGCTACCCTAGTTGCAAAATTAGGAATGCAGCCAGTGTTACTGACTGCAACAAATTCTTGTTCAGGCATTATAGGAAAGTCTTTATTATAAGGCCACACAAATGTTATTTCCTCGTCTGTACTGTTAAATGGGCCAACAGGGAATCAAAGTGATTGATGAAAAAATAAAAATTAGCTTCAGGGTCATAGTATACCTCTATTGTTACAAATGATTTATTTTGAATTTCTACTTGTTCTACATGCTTCCCAATGTTGCACTAACAATATTCATTAACTACCGCTGTATTAACTTTTTGTGTTATACTGGTTACAGTATAGAATTTAGTGTGTTGGTTTTTGTTAATTATGAGTTCATGTGGAAAACAACTGTACTTACTAATTCTTAGACAAGCATTGATGAAGATTTCTTCTATTGCTGTCTCTGAGAAGGTTAACAAAAGCAACTTTTATGTACTACTATTATAAATTATGGTGTTAGACCGCTCAAAAATGTAATGAGGACACTTAACTGTACATAGTCGGATATAGCTCATCATTTCTCCTCAATCTCAAAATATCTCCTTCCATCAGTGTTTAAAAGAGCTGTTTACCCCATTGTACATAGGTTGTTCAAAATTAATTGCTTGATATGTAACTTGGCAAGAAGCTGACTCACGCATTTGTACAAGTTAAAAAATTACATGCTGGTAAGTTTTTAATTAATATTAGGCGAGTATATATCCAAATAAAATATATTAGTTAAATATTCAATATTTAAATGTGAAAATACTCTTGGACACTTTTCTAGCTCAGATTAAGGGGAACACATCGTGGTTCAGGTCGAAAAAAATAGATTTTCGGTTTCCATCATATTTCGATAGATTAAGGTTTTATTTAAGTATGCTGAAAAGTATTTTGCAGAAAAAAAAATTTTCCAGCATTTAAAGAGCATTTTCATACCAAGTGTGTTTATGTGCAAGGCCACTTTTCTGTCACTCATTTTTCTGCATATATTTTAGATCTTCATATCCCCTACATTGCAGGTTAGGGTTTTTTTTTTACTCGCGAGTTCGTTGGCTATCCTTGGAATGCAATGGTCAGTGTTCTTTTGCTCCTATGGATTGTAAACAACACACTTTCAACTACATGGTTTGTTTTGTAGTACTTGTTATACTTACGTTTATAGTGCTTGTTTAGGTGTTTGTTGTGTTTATTGAAGATGACGAAATGTAAAGGCATTTTCAAGAGACGACAATTTAGAGGTGACAAGTTTAGAAAGCTATCTATACAATAGGTTATGTCGCCTGGCAACGATGTTTCTAAATTTAATTCTTCAAGAAGTGCGTCATCAAAGAAGCTCTCACCAATTCAAGAGAGGTACAACGAATTTACTGTAAGTGACAAGGGGTGCAGTAACATTACTATAAATTTGAGAATATTATCAGACGTAATTTCTAAATTTTTATGATGCTGACTGTGTGGTGAGTCACAGAGCTTGAAAATTTGTGAGAGTGCCAGTGGGAGAAAAGGCCTAGCAGTTTCTTTGGATTAAATTGCACAGCTGTGATTTCATTTATGAGTTCTTCAAAACCAGATGAAAGTGGCCCTTATGAAATCAGTACTAGATTAGTTTATGCATTATGACCCATTGGCAAGGGCATGGCTGCAGGGAGAACATTTTGTTCCATGATGAACTTACATCAACCACCAAATAAAGTTGAAAAACTGTCTGCAGTATTAGGGATAGTTGTGTGTGAGGTCAGTGAGGAAAGCATGAATCTGGCTGCTAGGGAAGCAGTTGAAGAAAATGATGGATGTTCGGATATCGCAGTTGCACTTGGCAGAAATTGGCAGAAAAGAGGACATACTTCTCTGAATGGAGTAGTGACTGCCATGAGTGTAGACCCCAGTAAAGTGTTAGATGTAGAGATAATATCTAAATATTGCAAATGTTGTAAAGTCAATGAACATAAAGAACACAACTGTGTGGCTAATTTTAGAGAAACAAGAGGTGGTAAGGAAGTTCATGGAGTACTACAAATATTTCATTGCCCCGTAGAAACAAGAGGCGTACGGTACACCAAATATTTGGGCATTGGTGACAGTAAGGCATACAAGAGTGTGGTGAACTCTAAGCCATATGGAGATGCCATTATTAGCAAAATAAGATGTGTAGGCCACGTTCAAAAACTTTTGCGAACAAGGCTGAGAAAACTAACTGTTGATATGAGAGGTAAAAAATTAGCAGATGGAAAATTGTTGACTGGACAGGGTCAGTTAACTAAAACTGAAATAGAAAACTTGCAGGTATACTATGGGCAGCCAATTAGGAGAAATAAAGAAAATCTGAAGGCAATGAAGAGAGATGTTTGGGTCATATTCTTCCATAAGTCCTCTACTGATGATAAGCCATGTCAAGGATTGTGTCCATCAGGAGAAAAATCGTGGCACAAATACAAGAGGGCTCAGGCAACTGGAGAATCTTATTCTCAACAGCATTCTCTTACTGCTGCTGTTATTACCTATTTTCAGAGACTTGGCTTATCCTGACGTTCTAAGGAAATGTCTGCGTGGGCTGACACAGAACCCAAATGAATGTTTCAACAGCATAATTTGAAATCGACTTCCTAAAACTGTATTTGTGAGCCTGCATACAAAGAAACTACGAGTTCATGATGCTGTTATTACATTCAGTTGTGGTAATATTGGAAAGTGTAGGGTACTGCAAAAGCTGGGAATTAATCCTGGTGAAAATTTGAACACTGGGCTGCAACATTTCGATAAAATGAGGATAGCCATTGCAGACAGGTCTGCATCTAATATGGCCAAGAAAGCAAGAAGGAAGGTGAAAAAGAAGCTGGAAGACATGCTAGAGGCCAAAGATGGGCCATCATATGCAGCAGGAAAGTTTTAATTAACTGTAACTAACAAATTTCAAAATAATTTTCTTTAAAGTCAATTTCCCACAAACTAAAATTATTAGTACATATGCCCCATTATATCAGAAACTATCATAGATAAATGAGTGACATTTTCAGAGACTCTGCGTAACATAAAAAGCCACCTCTGGTACTACATCATTAATATACCCCCATTAGGAAGTGCACAAAAAATATTTTCTGCAGAAAAAAATTATATTTTTTGTTAATAAATTTAAAAAAGTATTTCTTAAAAACTAAAAATGGATAAAGTAGATTTTGGTACAGTTGACTCTATTATCATCATGTAATGTATAGTAAAAATTTGAGGTCCTGTGTCAAATAGTTCTTCAGATATTTGTCAAATATGTGCCTAAATTAACATGGGTTAGACAGGCAGGTTGTGGTCCCCTTAATTAGGAAAATGAAGCCTTTAAGGAAACTTAACAAACTTATTTAGATGTTCCATGCCATCATTCTCATAAGAACATTTAACAAAGACATCTAGAAAAATACTTCGGAATTTGGTTGACAGTTACTTTTACACTACACAAGCATATATTTTTAGGCAGTCTATTACTTCCAAGATTTTAATAACAGATATCAGCGCTATCTGACAACGGAAATTATGGGGAATAAAATTTTAAGTCCACCTCCTTCCTCCTTCAATGAACCTCTTGAGCCTGTCTTTACCAAATATTAATTAGTAATTAATTAAATATATTTTCATTTTGTGGTTTATCATTCACATTACCGTTTTTCAATAAAACTGTGAGCTGTCTTGAGCGTTAACTGATTGTATAGTACCTTATTTCCCTTATAGTCACAATTTTTTCATTGTTGCCACTAATATCTGTCATAATGTGCATATTTATAAACCTTTCCCTTCCATTATACATTGCTGTTTTTTTTATGTTTCTGTTCATTTCAAAAGTGGACTCAGAATCATTGTAATTCCGAAAATTTGCTTGACTGCATCATTCCACTATACCTATGATTTCTGAAAATTTTCACCTTGGTATTACTATCAAATACATAGCCATGATTCAGAATTGTGTAGTATTACGTACAGTATTCATTTTCTATAGTTCTAACTTATGGTCAGTTAGTGCAGCAATAAGAAGGCAATTTTTTCCAGTCTGGTAACTGTCTGTAAAATACAAATTTCACAAGCTTCTAGATAAGCCGGCAACCATGAAAGTACATTTAATTCTAGTCCCTGGCATTGTAGATTGGAATCTGGAAGTATAAATATTTACTCTTTTAAAATATTTGTCTCATCATTAATCAATATCGAGTGAGAAGTTAAAGATCGTGTGTTTGTGTTCAGTGGCATACCATGTTTAGTTATTAAAAGTTGTGCGATTTGCATGGAAGTGTGACTACATTGGATGGCAGAATAGAGTGGAAACATGTCATTAGGAGCCTCGTCTTTCTGCATACACATATATCCTGGTTCCAAAATGAATGAAAGTTCTTCCTCTGGCCTCCAAGGACAGCCCACCTTGACGATATGAAATAGTGTCTTTATTTTCCACATAGAAATGACAGTTTCAACAGCATCTAGGGACATTTGTTATTCCGCACTTCAGTTTCAGGAAGAGTTAGGAGCCATCAAACGCCATTAGCGGCATGAGATATATAGATATATACAAGGAATGCCTCTAAATTTGGTAATATCTCCAGGCTCTACATCATATAGCGTCTGTTGTCAGGAAATATTATCAGATACATTAGGTAGCCCTAATTGTTTGCTAAAGTGGTACTATTCAATTTAAAGAGGTTTCTGTTATCTTATTTTTCAATGGGGTATGCAGCTTTATAGTGGAGATAATGTAGTTAAAGAGCCAATGGAATTTATTTTTGCAATATATTTCAGTTATTGCGTGTTCTGTTAATGTTTTGGTGGCATATTAACACTGCTACATACCTCCTTATAAGGGACTACTTGAGACTGCAAGACTCTCTACAAGTTACTGAAGCTAAAGTTCTGGATAAGAAGATGTGCAGGGCTAATGGTCCGCACTTATCAAGCCCACTGGATAATTTGCCTACTCTACCCATGGAGAAAAGTTAACTCATTATTATTGTAAGTCTGATATGAAATAATTTACTCTACGACGATAGAACTGCTCATTAAGACATCAACACACTGACATGTGTATGAGTCATTTTCTAATGATCTCTTCCTGATTAGATCACATTATGACAAATAACCAATAACACTTCCCAGGCTAACTGCGTTCTGATAATTCTATCCAGAAACAGCCAGTGACATGTACTGATTTTTGATGAAGAAAACCAAGTGTTACAGTCTTATGGAAGATACTTTCGATAAATACAATGATTCGGAATCCACGTTAAACTGTATCCCTCCAGCAGTTGGCTGGTTAAGTAATTTCAAAAGTTAGTTAAAGGCAATACTTTACCATCTTCAGTACCTTGACTAGTACAGTACTATGGTGTTGAACCCATGCATATGGTTATAGACACATTTGTGATTATTTACTTTCACTATTTATTATTACTACTACATAACTCGTTTATTAAGCTCAATACACTGGCTATATGGAACACAAGTACACTATTCCAAACTGTTAACCTTTTCAGGTCCTCTGGCTACAACTGTGCATATTAACATTTTAATGTGTCTTCGCTGCAACAGAAGTATTTTTTCACAATTGAGACCTGACGTACACATTTGTGAATTTTCAGTCCTTTCATCATGTGCAAGTGCAGCCAACTGTTGCCAATCACCATGAAAATATCAGAAAGTCATTGCACTTTCCGAAAACAAAAATGTTCAAAAAAATGTTCAAATGTGTGCGAAATCTTATGGGACTTAACTGCTAAGGTCATCAGTCATTAAGCTGACACACTACGTAACCTAAATTATCCTAAAGACAAACACATACAACCAAGCCCGAGGGAGGACTCGAACCTCCGACGGGACCAGCCGCACAGCCCATGACTGCAGCGCCCGTAGACAGCTCGGCTAATCCCACGCGGCTTTCCGAAAACCCCTTAAATGTCAGGCACACGTGAAGGGTGCCAGATGATAAACGAAGATATCAGGCTGAATACCATTTGGTAAAATATGGAGGACAGAAAGAGTTTCTTTGTGCTGACATTGACAGTAACCGTAACCTGCTAGGAATGTTACCCAGTGGCTATTCAAATGGCTCTGAGCACTATGGGACTTAAAAAAACATCTGAGGTCATCAGTCCCCTAGAACGTAGAACTACTTGAACCTAACTAACCTAAGGACACCACACACTTCCATGCCCGAGGCAGGATTCGAACCTGCGACCGTAGCAGTCGCGCGGTTCCAGACTGAAGCGCCTAGAACCGCTCGGCCACATCGGCCGGCCCGTGGCCATTCACTATCTCAAAGAAATCATTTGAAACTTAAGAAACAAGATAAGCTGAAGAAACTAAATCCTCAGACTAACTTGTGAGAACATGAGACAAAAGGTCTAATAAAACTTCAAGCAGTTATTGGTGTAGAGAACCGTAACAACTACATTACAAAAAAAAGGCGTACTAAGGGTAGCGAATGAAGAGCTGCGGTTGACAAAAATCACGCAACAACGAGCTGGCGATAAAAGTCGAGATGAATTAAAAATAAACTACGGAAACCTATAAAACTTTATCTCGGGAGGAACAAGTTACTCGGAAATAAATTTGAGAGGAAACTTAGCGAAACTAAGAAAGAACGGATGTATGTAAGATGATAAGAAGTTAATTCCTAACTGATATTAACGTAGATGGTGCACACCGACTTAGAAATAATTTCTTTAATTTGTAATGATGAAAGATCGCAGAGATGCTGTTGCTGTTGTGGTCTTCAGTCCAGAGACTGGTTTTATGGAGCCCTCCATGCTACTCTATCCAATGCAAGATTCTTCATCTCCCAGTAACTACTGCAACCTACATCCTTCTGAACCTGCTAAGTGTATTTATCTCTTGGTCTCCCTCTACGATTTTTACCCTCCGCACTGCTCTCCAATACTAAATTGGTGATCCCTTGATGCCTCAGAATATGTCCTACCAACCGATCCCTTCTTCTAGTCAAGTTGTGCCACAAATTTCTCTTCTCCCCAGTTCTATTCAATACCTCCTCATTAGTTATGTGATCTACCCATGTAATCTTCAGCATTCTTCTGTAGCACCACATCTCGAAAGCTTCTATTTTCTTCTTGTCCAAACTATTTATTGTCCATGTTTCACATCCATACTTGGCTACACTCCATAGAAATACTTTCAGGAACGTCTTCCTGACACTTAAATCTATACTTGATGTTAACAAATTTCTTTTCTTCATAAAGTCTTTCCTTGTGATAGCCAGTCTACATTTTATATCCTCTCTCCTTCGACCATCATTATTTATAGAGATAAGGATTGCAAAAGCGACTCACGTATTAACATAAGGGATAAAATGAGGTGAGAGAAATAACATTTAGATAAGTTTTACAGCAAACATATAAGAAATATGACCAATTAAAAATTGCGGCACTGTTCACGACGATGAGAGGGGTCATTCAATCTTTACATCACAATTAAAAAAAAAAAAACCTTGCACAAACGTGGAGGCGAGTTTGCCCACGTATAGGTTAGATACATATGAAGTGTTTACGCACCAGGGCAAGCCCTTTACTAAAATTTACGCAGTTGTGAAATTTCAATTAGGTTTTCAAGTTAATGTAACTGTTACACTTCCGATAAAAGCAAGATCGGGTACACAAAAAATTGCCGCTAACGTAAGAAAATAACAATAAATATCTGACATATGTAAATGAGAACTGAAAGTAGATTAACAGAGGGCAAGCTTTGTCTTAAGAGACGAAGGGAACTAGAGAAACTAGTTTAGCATTCCTGTTGATAAAAACAGGGTTAGCTTAGTAAAAATAAGGAAATATGTATTGTGTTAGTAGTTTCCGACACGGGTTTTGATAATATCGAATCGAGTGAATTCTCATTAAAGCACTGAGTTATCAACTATCGGGATCTCTAAATCATTGTATCTACGTAGAATAGACTGATGCAATCACGAGAAACGAAATGATATTGACTGTCAAAATCAGTAATCTGATATGTCAGAGTGCGTGACTATAACCATTCGTAATTAACGCTCCCGCAGCAGCCGCTGGGGCCAAGAGTGCTGGCTATCCGGCTGCCCACCAGGGCGGAATGTACGGTACGGTGCTCCTTGCCGGCTGGCGGCTGACTAAGTCGGAAGGGCCGCTGCAACTTATGAAAGACAGCTGCAAAACGAACGCACGCTTTCTGTTTTAAATTTATCTTGGGCTAAGAAAAAGTTGCTTCATAAATGTGATATGAACTTGTTTATTTTTCATTGGAAAATTCTGTAAACTGAGATTTATACTACCAAAATATGTGGCTACAACATATTAAAATTGTTAACATCGGGCAAATATGTTTCAAGATAAATATTTTTAAAGCAAGCAGGTCCTAGTGCAATGCTGGAAACTCATACCATCTTCTGTTCTGCTTGGCAGCGAGAGTTTCTAATAACCTGCATGTTCCCTTACTGCACTGTTCACCTTTCCCAACATTTGATACACCAGTTTCGTAAGATACTTGATGCCCTTCAGATTCTATATGTACGTTTCTTTTGTCTTGTGTAGATTAGTAAATCAAACTGCATCTGCTGGACGATCTAGGAAGCAGAAAGGGTCCCAGAGCAAGCGAATACTGAAGTGCTTGCCGACATTACAAAGATCAGATAACGACAGAGTTGGCAGAAATCTACGCAAGTGTCCCTCTTGGCGTTCTGCCTGCCAATTGTACACTGGGGCCCATAGACAAGAATGGGTTAATAGGTGTACTGAAATGATAATGAAGTAAGTCAGGGATTGTTTCCACGTGCGATTGATTTGTCATTGACTGAAAATCGGAATGACCTGATTTACAAAAGACAAAGCCGTATTCGCCAAAATAGAAAATATCTCATGCTAGCTGATAGCTATAATGTATACATGAACAATAATAGGCTACGGTAAGGTTGAAGTGAGGTAGGGGAGAATCTGAATGACCAAATCTCAATCTTGGTGAAAAGACTTTCTGAAATGTAAGACTAATTTTACTAACTCGGAAACAAAATAGAGAACGAATGAACATGCCACAAATAAACAGTAAAAAAGATTGCACAAGTGGAAAGTGTTTTCTGTAGAGAGAAACTACTTCTAACGTGGAAAAATATGAAGTTTTAAGCCAGAGCAAGGATGATGAAAAGCTGTGTTTAGAGAAAATGTCTGTATTGGTGCGAACCGTGGGGAAGGCAGAAATGAAAGAACTGCAAGCCTTTATGCAATGGTCAGAGCAATGGATTAAGAGAGCCGGGAAACAATGTTTGTTCAAGGGGAATGCAAGTTCTATAAAAAGAAACCGCTGTTAACATGGGAAAAATTAACATTTAACCGAAGAAATTTTCGTGAAAAGGTATGTTTCGATTAGAACTGTGTCCTGGAGCGAAAACTGAATACTGAAAAAACCAGAAAAGAATTAATTGAAAGCCTTTGTAAATACCTTCAAAGTAGTACATTATGAGAATTGGGAGGAAGAACTCCAACGAATCGCCGACAAAAATGAATTTAACAAGGTCTTAGAAATGGAGAAAAGGGATCACATGGGTGTAACGGGTACTTTGATGGTGTGTATGAGGAGGACGGACAGTATGTGATCGTGATGAAAGAAAAAATGTATATCAGTCTGTAAGGAATCCGTGATCCCACGAACATAGATTCTAGTATCCGACGCCCGGGTCGATAGCAGACACGAATCGATTGTCGAGCGCTGCAGGAGGCAGTAAGACGAGTGTCGATTGCGTAGTAGCACTGGGGTGTGTTGAGTGACAAGTAGTGTTGGAGAGATGGGCAAGAATGGTGGTCGAGTTAATAGTAAATGGTAAAATTCACCAGAGCATGACGACTGAGCACGTCCCCCTGATCGTCGTGGGGTTGACCCTCACTAATATAGATTCGCAAGTGATATGAAACAGAAAGTGACAAGTGCCGAATTACGTGTTTCGCGTCAACCGTGTCGGCCAGCAACAACCATGGTTTGCAGTGAGGATTGTTGTGAACGTTAATCAGCAGCGTTGCGTGTGACGAAGTACTGAAATTCAGCAACCAATAAAAAAAAAAGTGTAATTCGACGTGTAAGGCGAAGGTAGCAACTGCCACAGAATTTGTGTGTTAGTAGGAAATACATATCAGTTTGTACATCGCAACCTTTGTGGTTCTTAATAATAGACAACTTTCAATCAATAACTATTCAGTCTCAGAACAGCCGCACTCGGTTGAAATACCCCTGAAACCACGGCAGAAAAAGCGATAGCCTTTCTTCAATTAAGCACACGGTCATATAATTACAATAATTAACTATCTGACGGCTACGGTAAATTACACAAAACCCAATAAGGAATTTAAATGGGGGGTGTTTCATCTTGGCTCCTGTGTATAGGACAGTTGCAGTCTTTGGATCAGAACAATGATTTTTTTTACTAAGCACCATTTCTGGTTTCAGTGGAATGACATTTGCAATTATCGGACAATTTTAGTGCAAGAGCAATCCGGTACTGTCGTTACAGTGACTAAAATCAGAGTGTTTCAACTAGAAACATTGTAATGTAACGGATGTATGGTGAAATTAGAAATCGCGGGAACGAAGCACATTATTTAAACAATAAAGTGCAAAGCGACTGAGAATCAGTAAACAGTTTCTTTTTACGAATTTAAGTGACAAGAGCAGTGTTAATGAACAATATATGGAAGTATGGACACGAGAACCTGTGTGAATTCCTGTCAAATTAATATTCTAAGAAAAGGGGCGTTTGTGCATAATCGCAATTGAACCAGCCAAAATTCTGTTACGAAAGTATGAGGAGCATGTTCTGAAGTGAGTTTGTATCCTAAATTATCTTTTGATCGGTGTAAATCGCTCAATTTGTTGTGGACCCATAAACTGTTAGCGCATTTGCGAGTGTTGACTGGTGTAATTGTTGGATGACGTCACCCAGATTCTGTGAGCGGCTAACCAAAGCATCTGAAGCCGTGAAGAAGTTCCACACGCCACGAAAGCAAGGATTTGGATGGCGAAGATGTACCACACTGACCAGTGAATACTGCAGAGGCAAGTGGTTGAAGTAGAAACAACGACGACGCGGCGTTTGACATCTAGTGGCGAACCCTCGAAGTATACGACGTCTGCGCCACCTACCCGCCGAACAACGATATACGTGGCAGCAGCTCCATCCCGTCGCCAACCTCCGAACTACGAGGCTGCGTCAGCGCTATTCGCCGCGGACGTAAATAGTGTACAGGGCACCACACCAGCTACAACGACGCTTCGCCTGACAGCTGCCGCGCCGGAAGAACCAACGCCAACACGACTAGCAGCGCGACTTCAAACGTCAAAACATCGTGACTTCGACGAGCGTCGAGGGGTGAGTGAGGACGATTTGCTGGCGCGATAGTAAACCGTATTGTTCTATCTTCAGAGCGCGGAGGGAACTTCAAATTAAATTTGTCAATTGCAGAAAAGATAAAAACAATATCTTTTGACTTTTTGTTTTTTGCGAATTTGCTCTGAAGCATGGTGTGCTAATATGCGCTTGTTTTCATGCTGTATAGCACAGAATAGTGTCTCATTTGCATTATTTATTGTAAACTACATGTTTAAGTTGTGTGTGTTACTTTCAGATTTTGTGTATAAATGTAGTCACTGATGTTTGATCTGGGTAGGCTTCTGCAATTATTGCTGTTCAATGGAGAGGTCTACTTTGCCAGTCTGGGTTAAACCTATACAGTGAAGGATTATTTTGTTATTAGCTGATTGATGAGTGCTTGGGTTACTAGAAGGTTATATTTATTTTATTTTACTTCTTTTTCTTGTCTGTGCATAGTGAATAGTTAGAATGGATCCTGAATTGAAAGAAAAGGTTGTGGAGGAGGTAGTTAGAAAAATGTATATAGTTCAGGAGGACAAAGATGAGTCAGGAATTGGTAGTAGTGAAATGTCAATGGACAGCCCATAGGGTCATTCAACCAGTTACCCTGAGACACCGATAAAACCAATTAGAAAGGAACTGAGTCTAGAAGATGGAGAATTGCAGCGAATGATATTTAAGATGCTCCAAGAAATCAACAAGAAAATATAAGGCATGTCCAAAGGAAGTGAAGAAATCAACAAGTGTTTGGAAGAGACGTCCAAAAGAAATGACGAAATCAAGAAAGGAAATGACGAAATCAAGGGAGAAAATAAAGAAATCAAGAAGCGTATAGAAGAGATATCCAAAGAAAACCAAGAAAACTTAAGGAAAGGGCTGCAGGAATTCCAGGAACAGATGAGAATCACCCTTCAGAGAGATGACAAGATACAGGTGAATGCAGATCGACTCCGAGAGGAAATGAGCTATATGAAGGCAGAGATAATTCGAAAAGCTGAGGAAGAGGTTGAGGGTGTCAAAACTGAATTGGAAGGGAGAATGCAAGAAGTTGAAGCACACCAGAACCAACAGATTCAAGACATGGTACAAATACAACAGCAGTGCCATGTTAATATTGGTAAATTGGGAAACAAGCAAGTGAAATATGGAGGAGGCTGTGGAACATATAGTCACAAATTAGATCAAACAGCAGCTGGAGGGAGTCCAACAGCTAGAAACTAAAACCGAAGAGATTGATAGGAAGATAAATAGTGCCACCTTAACAGTAGGGGTGGGCAAGTACATTACACTTGTAACCTCCCCACAAAAATTTAAAAGACAATATTATTTAAGAATGCTAATGGACATTGCGCTAAGTGTAACCTCTCCACTGAAATTTTAAAGACAGAAATAATAAATGAATAGGAGCCAAACGTAACCTCCCTGCAATTAAATTTAATGACAATAAAAGTGAGAATCGCAATCTGACTCAAGTATAAGTTCTTCATAAAAAAATTAAGGTCCATTCAGTGATAAGAAAATCTCAGTGATAATAATGATTCAATTAAACCGAAATATCGGTCTTTGGCCCTGTGCAAAAATCAAAATTAAATTCTTACCTCATTGCAACACCTAGTCAAATTTCTGCTCTTGTTGTTGCGCACCGCTTGGAGGAACTGCATTGCAAATAATAATATTCCCTTTTTTTTTTTTTTTTTTGTAATCTAATTGAAAACTGAAACTTTTGTTTAGGGGAAGTGGAACGAAATAGTTACTTCAATAAAAATGAAAATTTTATGTAAAATTGCTTTTGAAATCAAAGTTATTATTGGGGGCACTTGTTGAAAATTAGTTACAATAATTAAACTTTACATTATCCGATGATTATCTTCATTAACAGTATACCTCATTCAGCATATTGACCAGTGTTGTCGCCAGACCACATCACGCATTCCCACTGGACTGCTACCACTGACCGACCGCTCTGCATGACGACTACTAGCGTACTGCACGCCACTGAACAGAGCTGCTGCTCGCGACGACTACTGACAGAGTACTGCCCTCAACTAGACAGAGCTACAGATTCGCAACGACTAACTGACAGAGTACTGCCCTCAACTAGACAGAGCTACAGACTCGCAACGACTGACTGACAGACTGAGAACCGCTCGCAACACTCGCGCGGTCAAGCGCATACTCTCTGGTCACAGATGCTACAATGCCTCGCCATCGCTGCTATGTTACATACGTGTTTCAAAACCCTCCACTGGGGGGGCAAAAATTTGGCAGCGATGGTGAGTCATTTGGACTTGCCAAGCGCGGCAAAATTTTTCTTTAACTAACAAAATTCTACAACTTACAGAGTATTTAAATGTTGTGCACACGCACTAAGTACAAAATATATCAGACAAAGACAAAATGTGAGTACAAAACATAGTAGCAAATCAGAAAAATGTATATACCAATTATTTGACAGATAACAAAGTGCACAGGCACTGAAAAAAAATTCTTTAGCATATTCAGAACAAATAAACAGACTGGCAAAATATTATGTTGACAAGTGACATGAGTGCACATGCACTGCAGTTGAGAACATATCAGTAATTGATGAAATGTATGTACAATTAGTAACAAATGACATAAGTGCATACGCATTAAAGTATTGAATATACAGAATAGTAGAAATCAAATTGAAAAATGAGAAAAGTGTACAGGGACTGAAGTTCAGTAGAAAACATATTAACACCTAACAGAAGTGCACATGCACTGTAGTTCAGAAAATAAAAAATGTATATACAATATAAAAGACAAAAGTGCACATATACTGTACTTCAGAACAAATAAAAAAAAATGTCTTTAGCATTTTGGCAATAAATAAACATAATAGCAAAAAAAAAAAAAATATCATGTCGACCAGTGACATAAGTGTACTCGCACTGGAGTTTAGCGAATCGAAAAAATGTATAACCCATGAACATAAATAATGTTAGCAAAAATGATTTTCACTATGTGACAAGAATTAGGATAGGAAAGGGAAGGATTGCATCATGGTTGTAGCACTTTAGATTGCACACAGCTGTTTTGAAAGTCCATATCTTTCCACAGAAGTACAACACCAAGTGACACAACTTGAAGTTCTTTTCCCCTCAGAATTTATCACTGTAGCCAAGACACTGAACTGTCGTATTAATGTTTCATGTTTTCATTTTGGCAGTACATTAGGTACACCAAACAGTGGGACCATAATAACGTCTTCATCGCTCACGGTGGTGGACAGCATGTCGTGTCAACACCACGCTCTTACACGGCACATCAACGTAGAATTAGTGCAAAACCAAAGATAGTGCTCCATGATCACTAGGATAAACAAGACAAATGGACATCGCAGTAATTCAGGGTAGTTAGCTCATGAGGTGAAGGACATTAAGTCACATAATATTGTCAATTACAGTACTAGTTTGCGGCATTCATAGCCCAGTTATTGAACATTTCTGTACCATGTATGTAGTATTACAGAAAAATGTTCATTAATTGTTTTACATAGAATCAGTAATCTTCTTTTCCTAGTTACAAAGCATTATTAAATAATCGCATTCTTTTCCAGTTACAAAGTATAGCATAGTTAATTAATCATTTGTCATTCCAATATAGTATTAATCATTAACCTTCTCCTAATTACAAAGCATCATGAAACAATCGCATTCTTTTCCAGTTACAAAGTATGGCATAGTTAATTAATCATTTGTCATTTCAATATAGTAATAATCATTAGCTTTTTCCTAATTACAAAGCATTATGAAACAATAGCATAGTTAATTAATTATGCATCATTCCAATCTAGTAAGAATCATTAGCCTTCTTCTAATTACAAAGCATTATTAAACAGTCACATTCATTTCCAATTACAAAGTATGAACATTGAAAACAAGAGCTAATTAATGGCATAATTAATAACAATTCATTAAGTGACACTAATTATTGGCACTCAGTGGCCATCAGGTATCGAATAGTATAAAGCATTGTTCCTCATTCAGTATTATTCAGATCATTACAAAGTCATTATTAAAAATCAGTTAATTATAGTCATAGCATTAATAATCATGGGGATTATAAGTAGTCTCATTACAATAACAGTGGCAATTACTAGCCAGTTACTAAGCATTATTTTATATATATGTGTATTTTTGTTGTCTCATTAAGAAGTCATTACTCAAGTGACATACTATTCAGAGCTAATCAGTATTATTCAGAATTTTCTCAAACTGGTATCACTATTTGGGACTGTTAATACATTTTTTTGTTAGCAATGCATTGCGTTGGGATCGATAATTAATTGCTGAGGCATAACACTTTTTGCTTTTGACCTATTGCTGCAAATGAGGATAGGTAACATCATTCGTCATGAGTCAGCTGTAGCAAGGTTATGTAACAAGGCAGTATATGTGATTACATTTATAAATGGTAAACACAAATGGGTAAAAAAAAAATAAAAATGCAAGTACTAGAATAGGTATAATAAGTAACAGGTTTAGTAAGTATCATGAAAAGCTTCTCCTGGAAAAAATACAAAATGGATTATTGACCTGAAAGAAGAAACGCACACTATGCTGAAAAGTAGTGAACTTCGAATGAACAGGTAGTGAAATGTGTATAAAATGTGTTCCATAGCTGTCCTTTCCAAAACTTTCTGTCATCCTACTATGCAATATAACACCTGCTGTCAAAACAAACTGCAACAAATACTTAAATAACTACATAGCATAAATATAACTTCAACATTATCCTCATCTGTAAAGAAAAAACTTCATTATCAATCACTTCATTATCCATATTATCATAACTTCATTATTATCATCACCTGTAAATAAAAACTTCATTATTCATATCAGCATATTCTTCACCATTATTCATCAGTATTCATTATCATCTGCAAAAAAATCACTTCATTACTCATTATACAACTATTCCTTATCTCTAGCATATTTCATCACTAAAACTAAGATGTGTAGTTCAGTCTGACAGCCTGCATCAATCACCTTGTATTCTGAAAGAAATAATTAGTTAAGACTGCTATTCTACGATGAGTATAGTATATTCTTGTTAATGCTTGTTAATCCTGATCCATTTACTCTTCCTCATAAAGTTATTGCATCTTCTTTCGTTTATTCCGTAGGTGAAATTCCCATTTCTGTTGAATTTATTTCTTACACGCATCATTTCTTTCTGAAATTGATGAACAAAGATTAATGTCCTGCATTTAAATCATATACCCACTAGATAATGAATGGTTTATGGTGACATAATTAACCATACAGCATAACATGACAGAAAATGTAATATGTCAAAGACATTGACAGTGTTCAGATGCAAAAATGTACACAGAATAATACAATGCAGCAGCAAAATGTAAAACAGTCACGATGTTGAGATGTCATAAGGCAAAAAATGTCAAAGTCACAGGTGTGTTATATCTTAACTATTTCACAGTGCATACAAACAAAACTGGAGTACAATCATATACACAAAAAAAGTGGAAAATGTGCATGGTCTGATGTGTAACGACAAGAAAAGCGACCTGCTAACCTTACCTTGCCGGGCACTTGCCAAGAAAAAATGCGATAATCATCAGTAATTAGTCAAGTGAAATAATTGCATTAATAAATGACATCATAATGTGTTGAATCATAAAGTGTCTTCATTCAATAAACGGTTTAATGTTTGAGATATGGTGGTTGCCTTTCGATTTTCTAGTTCTCAAAGTTTCGACGTGTACAACATTGGGGTGAGGGATGCTGCGAATCCGATATGGACCTGCGTATAGAAGTTCAAATTTACTGCACTTACCTTTTAATTTACTGGATAAATAATGTGTACGTACTAATATTTTCTGTCCAACGTGAAAGTCGCGGCGTGTACAAACCTGTTTTTGCTGTCTTCTCCGGCGCTCTGCGGCACGTTTGATGTTGTTCAGCGCAATGTCAATTATTTCGTGGTGTCTTAGTCGACGACATTTAGGGAAGTTTACTAATTCTTTAATTTTGTTCGGTGGTTCAACGTTTTTGAGTATAACAGACGGAGATAGCATAGTGGATTCATTTGGAATGCAATTAATTACATCTTGGAATGAGAGTATGTGTGTATCCCAATCAATATGTCTTTTGTGGCAGTATATTCGGCACAGCTTACCAATTTCTTTCATTAATCTTTCACAGGGGTTCGAAGAAGCGTGGTACTTGGATATATAGATCGGAGAAATGTTTCTGGCTCGTAACATGCGTGTCCATACACTACTACGAAATTGTGATCCATTGTCGGAAATTACTTTCATCACATGCCCTACATGAAATAGAAAATGTTTTACAAATGCTTTCGAAACAGTTTTAGCAGTAGCTTTACGTAACGGAGTGAAAGTAACAAATTTTGAAGTGAGCTCAATAGCGACAAAGATGTAGCAAAAACCTCTGTTAGTTCTCGGAATCGGACCAAAAATATCTACTGCGGTCATGTGTCTTAATTTAACAGGTATAATGGGATATAATGGAGGAATATGTGAAGTGGTGTCTGATTTAGCTTTCTGGCAAATTTTACAAGACGCTAAAACTCGTCGTATACGTTTCTCCATGTTGGTAAAATAACAGTTCTGTCTCAGTATAAGAAAACATTTTCGTGCTCCGTAATGTGCGTAACTTAAATGAGTGTACCAAATTAATTTGTTAACCAGTTCGTCAGGAATGCATAATAACCAATTGTTGCTGTCAGGATGAGAGCGGCGAAACAGAATGTCATTGCGTACAGTGTAGTGGTTCCTAATCGTAACATTTTTCCTATCTTCCCAAAGGTGTTTAATTTCTTTCCACACATTGTCCTTATTTTGCTCTTGTGCTATGTCCTGTAATGACGATGAAATAAAATTTTCAAATGCGACTTGCTGAATGTACATGACACTGAAATTTGTTTTGCAGAAGTTGGTTGCTACGTCTTGCTGATTGTTGCCGAGAGAGCGCGATAGTGCGTCTGCTATAACATTTTGTGTGCCGGGAATGTGAACAATCGTAAAATTAAATTCTTGCAAATAAAGTTTCCATCTGCTTAATCTGTCGTGAGTAAATTTAGCTGAAAGTAAAAATTGTATTGCTCTGTGGTCTGTGTAGACGGTGGTATGTCTGCCATAAAGAAAATGCCTAAATCTCGTGAAAGCCCATACAACACATAATGTTTCAAGTTCTGTAACGGAGTAATTTCGTTCAGCAGGTGACAAAATGCGACTTGCAAATGCGATGTTTTTAATTACTGTAGAACCATCTTCTTCTATTTCCTGGAAAATGTGTACGCCTAAAGCGGTGTTGGAACTGTCGGTGGCAATGGAAAAATTTCTAGTAAGGTCTGGGTGCGATAACAGTGGAGCATTCAACAAAGCATGCTTCAGGTTCATGAACTCAGAATGTGCTTGCTTATCCCAAGACCAAATACTGTTTTTACCTGTTAATTGGCATAGTCTAGGCGTGTCTAAAGCGGAGTGATGAATAAATTTACGAAAAAAGTTAATTAAACCCAAAAAACTGCGTAGTTGTTTCTTTGTCGTAGGAACAGTAATGTCACGTAGAGCTTGAAGTTTTTCCGGATCAGGTGCAATGCCTTCTGCTGAAATTACGTGTCCAAGAAATTTTATAGAAGTTTTACCAAAGTGCGATTTACTGAGGTTAATTGTAAGTCCTTGTGCATGGAAAGTTTGTAACAGTTGTTCAAGAATCAGATTGTGTTCAGACCAGTTAGCTTCTGCGATAAGAATGTCGTCTACATACGTTGTAATTCTGTCCTTAATGCAAACGTGTGTCGGATGGCGTCAAAATTAATAACATTTTCGTGAACAAAATTCTGCGTGTCAAAAGTAATGTTTGCGTTACTGTAATATGCAATCTGTGCTGTATCTGGTTAAAATCTATCGTACGTATTATTATTTACGGGAGAATGTTGTGGCATATCCACTATATGAACTGTTCTGTTATTTCTTACTGACGTGTTACGCTATGGATGACACCTATTGTCTGTTTCATTCATGATTATTTGTTGTTGCTGAGGTTGTTGCTGCTCATAAGATCGACTGTTATTAAATGTACGCCGAGAATTGTGCTCATTATTTTTACGTCTGTCGTGATAGTCATTCCTATACGGTGTATTGCGATACGAGTTGAAATAGAGTGTTGTCTGTACGTAGTTAATTCTTTGCTGCCATGCGTTACCATTTGTTGGAGCTGGGACTATACGTGCACGCGGCGAAACATTAAAGTCTGGTTGACCTTGTAGACTGCATTGTTGGTTAGGTATGCTAAGCGGTTGACTTTCATGCTATTGTGGTGAAAAACATCTATTGTTACAAAAATGTGGTTGCGATTGCTCAAAATTTTATACATACTGATGATTACGATTTTATCTGTAATTAAAATTACGGCGGTAGTTGTCATTACGGGAGTGCCTGCTGAAAATTGTCACATTCGGTAAAAGATTTGTCATATCCGGTTTTCATTACATATTCTTAATCCTAGATAGAGCAATAGTTGAAGAGCAGTTTTGATAGATATAAAGGATAGTAGAAGAAAAGGCAGCAGTGCAGAAAACTAAAGATGAAACAGCACTACTACAGCTCGGGGCCCTATGCTCGCTACGGCACATATTCATTAAAGCGTAATGAATCCCCTGAGGTCTTTTACGCACTGCAAATAAATTTTAGCTTTTGCGTTGCAAGCAATAGCGATAAAATTCCAAAAGTAAATCTCTGTATTCTTGCTAATTCCAGTTTCTGCATAATACGTAATGCTGATGAAAATACAATAGCAAATTGTCGCCTCTGGTTCAAAGCTAGTTTCTGCATTACAGGTAATAGCGGTGAATGTACAAAGATAAATTGTCGTATACAGTGCAAATCGTGTACCTGTACGCTGTCATTATTAAATTCCTTACATTTTCTTACAAATGCAAATTGCTCGAAATCTACGTTCTCGTCACTCAGTTTGATAACACGTTCAGGTTTGTGTGTGAATCTGTTCGTCTGTGTCATTTCGGATTTCAAGTTGCGTAGCTTTTCAGATTTTAAGTCGCGTGGCTTTTCGGATTTTAAGTCGCGTAGTCTCTGTAAATTGTTCACATTATACACGCTGCGTGAGTCTGACAAATGTTCATAACGTGGCGTCTGTTGTGGTATGTTATTAACTGAAATGTTTTTCATCTCTGTTACTTCTTGTTGTAAATTTGACAACTTCCTACGTAACGTGTTGTTAGACGAATCGATCTCATTAATTGCCTGCTGTAAATTTTGAAATTCAGGTGTTTGGATAAATGAAACCGGTGCAGTATCGTCTGATTTATTGTCATTAGTATTTTCGATGACATCAATACGACTGGCCATTCATCACATTTTTCAGACAGCATTTTAACCTGATCATCTGTTTTAGAATCAGACGCATTAATCTGTTTTTGTAACTTACGCGTAGTTTCGCTCAGTTTTTTAACATCAGCTTTGATGACATCGCAATCCTGTGTTAGATCTAATTGTTCGAATCTATCTGTCACTGTTTGAATATTTACTGTGTGTGTATCTGTTTTTGATTTAAGATCAGAAATTTCATCCCTCAATTCCGCGTTCAATTGTTCTATGGTATTAATTTTGTCGGACACTGTAGTAATATTATTGTCTACATACGTTTTTGCTTTCGCGAATATTTTACGTTTGTCCTCTTGTCTTTGTGCAGTGATTGTTTCCATGACTTGTCGTTTTACTTTGTTTTGATCTTGAATAAATTTGCGGAAACGCGTATCACTGTTCTGTATGTGCTGATTAAAGCGCTCGTTAATCTGAGTGTTCTGCTGTTCGAATTTCGCGTCTATCTTTGCGTCCATAGTGCGCGAAAGTTCTACCGTCATTGCTTTAAACTCGTCCCGTAATTGTGCAGCTTTTCCAGAGCATTGTTTAGCGACTCCGCTAATTTCGTTTCTGAGTGTTTCTGTTGCGGCTGTTTGCATTTCCCTTAATTCCTGCGCAACAGACTTAATTTCTTCGCTATTTTTTCGTGAACAAGCCTCAATTTCCACGCGCAACTGTTCCTTAGTGTCATGACACTGCGCGGCAACGGCTCTAATTTGTTCACTAAGCTGTCTGGAATTGTCGTCTAATTTTTCATTCTGTTGTCTGACCTGTTCACTAAGTTGTTTGAGATTTTCGTCATTATTGTCAAGTTTCTCATTTAAATGTTTGTTATCTTCCCTAAGTTGTTTGACCTGTTCATTAAGTTGTTGTTTGAAATCTTCACTCTGTTGTTTGGAAGTGTTATCCAGTTTTTCATTAAGTTGTTTATTCATTTGTAGCAAAAATGCCATAATTACATTCGACACAACATCATCATTTCTATTCCTCGTGTTGTTTAGTGGTGTATCTGGAATTGTCTCGTTTTCCGTAACCATTTGGTTATTCTGAGATTCACAAATAGGTTTGTGAGTCAAACATACACTGTCAGTCCCTATTTCGGAATTAAATAAATCCGTCGTACTTCCAGTACACTGTTCATTTTCACCAGAAAAATTTGTCTGTACATTACTGGGATTTTCTAAATCGGGTGTGTTAAGCTCGGCAGCGCTCATTACTATAGACCGCTCCGCGTCATCAATTGTCGTCAAATTAACAGACGAGACAATTGAGTTCGTTTGTTCATTATCAGGGTAAAAGTCATCACTAGTGGTTGGAATGCACTGACTGTTAGTGAACGCAGGATTGTCATCATTACACTGCGTGTCACAATTACTATCGGTCACGCTGTTTAAGTCGGTAATTTCATTCAAAATACCTCGCGATACACTATTCACAGTCTTTCGCGGCATTTTTACAATAGTCACAATTTTTCAGAAAATAAATAAGCACAATGCAAAAGGAACACACAAATACAACAAAGCAACGAATTGCCGTTGACCTGTAGAAAGAAAGTCACAAGTTAATAAAAGCGTTGCGCCAAATCCTAATTATATCTAAACAAATAAGAGCAGATATCTGACTGTTGCTCAAAAGACTCTCAACGAAATTCGATCCTGGACTGGGTGTCGCCAAGTGTAACCTCGCCACAAAAATTTAAAAGACAATATTATTTAAGAATGCTAATGGACATTGCGCTAAGTGTAACCTCTCCACTGAAATTTTAAAGACAGAAATAATAAATGAATAGGAGCCAAACGTAACCTCCCTGCAATTAAATTTAATGACAATAAAAGTGAGAATCGCAATCTGACTCAAGTATAAGTTCTTCATAAAAAAATTAAGGTCCATTCAGTGATAAGAAAATCTCAGTGATAATAATGATTCAATTAAACCGAAATATCGGTCTTTGGCCCTGTGCAAAAATCAAAATTAAATTCTTACCTCATTGCAACACCTAGTCAAATTTCTCCTCTTGTTGTTGCGCACCGCTTGGAGGAACTGCATTGCAAATAATAATATTCCCTTTTTTTTTTGTAATCTAATTGAAAACTGAAACTTTTGTTTAGGGGAAGTGGAACGAAATAGTTACTTCAATAAAAATGAAAATTTTATGTAAAATTGCTTTTGAAATCAAAGTTATTATTGGGGGCACTTGTTGAAAATTAGTTACAATAATTAAACTTTACATTATCCGATGATTATCTTAATTAACAGTATACCTCATTCAGCATCTTGACCAGTGTTGTCGCCAGACCACATCACGCAATCCCACTGGACTGCTACCACTGACCGACCGCTCTGCATGACGACTACTAGCGTACTGCACGCCACTGAACAGAGCTGCTGCTCGCGACGACTACTGACAGAGTACTGCCCTCAACTAGACAGAGCTACAGACTCGCAACGACTAACTGACAGAGTACTGCCCTCAACTAGACAGAGCTACAGACTCGCAACGACTGACTGACAGACGGAGAACCGCTCGCAACACTCGCGCGGTCAAGCGCATACTCTCTGGTCACAGATGCTACAATGCCTCGCCATCGCTGCTATGTTACATACGTGTTTCACACTAGTAAACGCTGATAATAGGTACACCCAGACCCACATCAGACAAAAATATAAACCCAAAGGGCCATTGCATCCAATGATATTTACTAAGATGTTGCGGAAGTATGGCATACCACAGAAGATCTTAAACATCATAAAAGATCTGTATGATGGCCACGAATGCTGCATACTCCACAAGGGAAATATGAAAGAGCCCATAAAAGTAACAACTGGAGTCCGGCAGGGCTGCATTTTGTCACCAACACTTTGTCCGCCCTGGTAGCTGACTGGTCAGCGTGACAGACTGTCAATCCTAAGGGCCCGGGTTCGATACCCGGCTGGGTCGGAAACTTTCTCCGCTCACGGACTGGGTGTTGTGTTGTCCTAATCATCATCATTTCATCCCCATCAACGCGCAGGTCGCCGAAGTGGCGTCAAATCGAAAGACCTGCACTAGGCGAACGGTCTACCCGACGGGAGGCCCTAGCCACACGACATTTCCATTTACCAACACTTTTTCTACTCATTCTAGACTCCGTTGTGAGAAGAGTCACAGCAGGCAGTAGACGAGGAATCCAGTGGGGGATCCACGAACGTCTGGAGGATTTGGATTTTGCAGATGACATAGCTCCAAGGCTGACTGATGTGCAAGCTAAATTAATCTTGCTGAAAGAAGAAGCAGAGACTGCTGGCCTCAAGATAAATACAGGCAAAACAAAGGAAATGAGAGTAAATTTAGGGAACATGGAGATGCCCCAGTTAATAAGTGGGCAGCGAGTTGAGACTGTAAACTCATTCCCGTATCTGGGTAGTATAGTGGCGGAAGATGGTAGAGCTGGAGATGACGTGAAAAACCACATTAAAAAGGCAAATGCTGCCTTCATACAATTGTATCCAATATGGAACAATAGAAATATCACATACAAAACAAAAATCCGTATTTTTAATACGAATGTGAAGGCAGTCCTTCCGTACGCCAGTGAAAGCTGGAAAATGGATAAAAAGATAACAACCCAGTTACAAAGCTTCATAAATAGGTGTCTTCGACACATCATGAATATCTGGTGGCCGGAAAAAATATGTAATTGGTTGAAATACGCCCGAAACCACGGCAGAAAAACCGATAACCTTTCTTCTATTAAGCACACAGTCATATAATTGTAATACTTAACTGTTTGGCGGCTTCGGTAAATTACACAAAACCCAATAAGGAATTTAAATGAGGGGAGTTTGAAATCGAAGTAGGTGAGACAGTGTAAGAGAAAGAGCTTTGGAAAATCTTGAAATTTCCTAAATAATTGCGGGAAATACAAAACAACTCTTCAAGTTGCTGTGTAGAATGCTTGGGATTAGGGACTAACATAAGACTTCCGAAAGCACATTATATGAAAGATCACGTAAATAGCATTGACACAGATATGTCACAACATTCACACAGTTACTTCCGCAGCTAATGCATTCAAAATGTAGACAAGAATAACGAACAGAAACGTGGAAAAGAGAATTAATGGTGTATAACATGACGATCAATTCAGTATTAGAAAAGGTAAAGGCGTAGTGGGGAAGCTCTGTCGTCGAGTTTAATAATGCGGAGAAGACTTACGAAAACTCTAAACATAATAGGACTTCCATGGAAGTCCTTTGACAATGGAAAATGCTACAAGATTTATGAAAGCCTTGAAAGAAAGTTGTATAGTTTAGAGGGAAAGACGGGTAACATGCAACATGTAGAACCCAGAGGGAAGCCTCAGAAATAATCTACCATTAAAAAGTACGCAAGGCGCTGATATAGTCTTCCTCCTCTGAGTTTCTAGCACTTCATCGAGAGGCAATGTCTAAAATAAAAGGAAGAAGTGGGTTTAATATCTAGTGACTTATTATCAACGATAACATTCGCATATGATATCACTGTCCTGTGAAAGTGAGGAAAGCTGCAGGGCTTGTTGAATGGGATGAACTGTCTAATAGAATATCATCTGATAATAAACCGAAGGAGGATTAAAGTAATGAGGAGTATCAGACGTAAATAACGCTCAAGTCAAGATTTACTATGAAAGATACTAATTTATTGAAAATATGACACTGAAGTCGTCAGATTCCCCGCTGAAACGTAGCAGCTCATTCTTCATGCGCTTAACAGAACTAATTTAGCTTATCGTTCGCACGAGACAAAAGCAAATTCCATTTGCTAACTACCCGTGGACTAGGGGTAGCGTCTTTGATTCATAATCAAAACGTCTTCGGTCCCGGGTTCGATCCTCGCCATTGCCTAAATTTTGATAAATAATCAGCATTGGCGGCCGAAGACTTTCGGCGTAAGAAGTCAGACTCATTCTGCCAACGGCCTTGTCAAAGAGGGCGGAGGAGCGGATGGAGGTTCAGGGCACTCTCTTGTCCTAGGGGTGAGAAATTGCCCCTAAAGGCGGAAGAATCAGCAATGATCAACGACATGAGGATGCAGAAGGCAATGGAAACCACTGCATTAAAGACACGCAACGTGTATCCACAGGACATGTGGCCTGTATTTGAAGAAGTGTCTTGATGATCTCTCCATTGGCAAAAGATTCCGGAATAGTCCCCCATTCGGATCTCCTGGAGCGGACTGCCAAGCGGGAGGTTACCATGAGAAAAAGATTGAATAATCAACGAAAGGATAACGTTCTAAGAGTCGGGGCATGGAATGTCAGAAGCTTGAACGTGGTAGGGAAACTAGAAAATCTGAAAAGGGAATTGCAAAGGCTCAATCTAGATATAGTAGGGGTCAGTGAAGTGAAGTGGAAGGAAGACAAGGAATTCTGGTCAGATGAGTATCGGATAATATCAACAGCACAGAAAATGGTATAACAGGTGTAGGATTCGTTATGAATAGGAAGGTAGGGCAGAGGGTATGTTACTGTGAACAGTTCAGTGAGTGGGTTGTTCTAATCAGGATCGACAGCAGACCAACACCGACTACGATAATTCAAGTACACATGCCGACGTCGCAAGCTGAAGATGAACAGGTAGAGAAAGCGTATGAGGATATTGAAAGGGTAATGCAGTATGTAAAGGGGGACGAAAATCTAATAGTCATGGGCGACTGGAATGCAGTTGTAGGGCAAGGAGTAGAAGAAAAGGTTACAGGAGAATATGGGCTTGGGACAAGAAATGAAAGAGGATGGCTCTGAGCACTATGGGACTCAACTGCTGAGGTCATTAGTCCCCTAGAACTTAGAACTAGTTAAACCTAACTAACCTAAGGACATCACAAACATCCATGCCCGAGGTAGGATTCGAACCTGCGACCGTAGCGGTCTTGCGGTTCCAGACTGCAGCGCCTTTAACCACACGGCCCTGCAGCTGGCCAAATGAAAGAGGAGAAATACTAATTGAGTTCTGTAACAAGTTTCAGCTAGTAATAGCGAATACCCTGTTCAAGAATCACAAGAGGAGGAGGTATACTTGGAAAAGGCCGGGAGATACGGGAAGATTTCAATTAGATTACATCATGGTCAGACAGAGATTCCGAAATCAGATACTGGATTGTAAGGCGTACCCAGGAGCAGATATAGACTCAGATCACAATATAGTAGTGATGAAGAGTAGGCTGAAGTTCAAGACATTAGTCAGGAAGAATCAATACGGAAAGAAGTGGGATACGGAAGTACTAAGGAATGACGAGATACGTTTGAAGTTCTCTAACGCTATAGATACAGCAATAAGGAATAGCGCAGTAGGTAGTACAGTTGAAGAGGAATGGACATCTCTAAAAAGGGCCATCACAGAAGTTGGGAAGGAAAACATAGGTACAAAGAAGGTAGCTGCGAAGAAACCATGGGTAACAGAAGAAATACTTCAGTTGATTGATGAAAGGAGGAAGTGCAAACATGTTCCGGGAAAATCAGGATTACAGAAATCCAAGTCGCTGAGGAATGCAATAAATATGAAGTGCAGGGAAGCTAAGACGAAATAGCTGCAGGAAAAATGTGAAGACATCGAAAAAGATATGAATGTCGGAAGGACAGACTCAGCATACAGGAAAGTCAAAACAACCTTTGATGACATTAAAAGCAACGGTGGCTACATTAAGAGTGCATCGGGAATTCCACTGTTAAATGCAGAGGAGATAGCATATAGGTGGAAAAAATACACTGAAAGCCTCTATGAGGGTGAAGATTTGTCTGATGTGATAGAAGAAGAAACAGGAGTCGATGTAGAAGAGATAGGGCATCCAGTATTAGAATCGGAATTTAAAAGAGCTTTGGAGGACTTACGGTCAAATAAGGCAGAAGGGATAGATAGCATTCCATCAGAATTTCTAAAATCATTGGGGGAAGTGGCAACAAAATGACTATTCACGTTGGTGTGTAGAATATATGAGTCTGGCGATATACCATCTGACTTTCGGAAAAGCATCATTAACACAATTCCGAAGACGGCAAGAGCTGACAACTGCGAGAATTATCGCACCGTCAGCTTATCAGCTCATGCATGGAAGCTGCTTACAAGATTAATATACAGAAGATTGGAAAAGAAAATTGAGAATGCGCTAGGTGACGATCAGTTTGGCTTTAGGAAAAGTAAAGGGACGAGAGAGGCAATTCTGACGTTACGGCTAATAATGGAAGCAAGGCTAAAGAAAAATCAAGACACTTTCATAGGATTTGTCGACCTGGAAAAAGCGTTCGACAAAATAAAATGGTGCAAGCTGTTCGAGATTCTGAAAAAAGTAGGGGTAAGCTATAGGGAGAGACGGGTCATAAACAATATGTACAACAACCAAGAGGGAATAATAAGAGTGGACGATCAAGAACGAAGTGCTCGTATTAAGAAGGGTGTAAGACAAGGCTGCAGCCTTTCGCCCCTACTCTTCAATCTGTACATGGGGGAAGCAATGATGGAAATAAAAGAAAGGTTCAGGAGTGGAATTAAAATACAAGGTGAAAGGATATCAATGATACGATTCGCTGATGACATTGCTATCCTGAGTGAAAGTGAAGAAGAATTAAATGATCTGCTGAATGGAATGAACAGTCTAATGAGTACACCGTATAGTCTGAGAGTAAATCGGAGAAAGACGAAGGTAATGAGAAGTAGTAGAAATGAGAACAGCGAGGAACTTAACATCAGGATTGATTGTCACAAAGTCAATGATGTTACGGAATTCTGCTAGCTAGGCAGTAAAATAACCAATGACGGACGGAGCAAGAAGGACATCAAAAGCAGACTCGCTATGGCAAAAAAGGCATTTCTGGCCAAGAGAAGTCTACTAATATCAAATACCAGCCTTAATTTGAGGATGAAATTTCTGAGGATGTACGTCTGGAGTACAGCATTGTATGGTAGTGAAACATGGACTGTGGGAAAACCGGAACAGAAGAGAATCGAAGCATTGGGATGTGGTGCTATAGATGAATGTTGAAAATTAGGTGGACTTATAAGGTAAGGAATGAGGAGGTTCTACGCAGATTCGGAGAGGAAAGGAATATGTGGAAAACACTGATAAGGAGAAGGGGCAGGATGGTAGGACATCTGCTAAGACATGAGGGAATGACTTCCGTGGTACTAGAGGGAGCTGTAGAGGCAAAAACTGTAGAGGAAGACAGACTTGAATACGTCAGTCAAATAATTGAGGATATAGGTTGCAAGTGCTACTCTGAGATGAAGAGGCTAGCACAGGGATGGAATTCGTGGTGGGCTGCATCAAACCAGTCAGCAGACTGATGACAAAAAAAAAAAAAAAAAAAACTACCTGTTGTATCATTGGACAGGCCTCATGTAAGTACTTTCATTTTTGAATATCAAAATTTAACTTTCAGTAACATAATTCAAAGTACTCATCAATATTACATCCATCCATTGCTAGGAACATGTAAAATCAATTTATCTAGTTACAATTAAAAGCTGTAACTCCGAAAATGCAGATGAAATACTTTCTACACCATCCAAAATTTTTCACCGTTTAGTATCTGTTCATAACTTGTACTGTACTTGTAATTCTGAATCTGTAGGCTTTGTTACAGAAACTATATTTAATATGTAAGTGAATGTAATACTGTAAGTTTTAATGTATATGATCGATTGTAGTTATAATGCAGATATTGTAAATTTCTGAGTAATAGCCAAGGAAATCTAATATTTCATGTATCGAAATCAACGGTGAAATGGCAGTAGGTGTGCTTTTGTTCATCTTTTGGTATGGAGAATCTGTCATGCTGTGAGCAGAGAGAAGGAAGAGTAGCTACATTCATGAAAGAGTAGAGGAGTGTTTGTTGTGCACTCCCACCGGTATGGTGAGCAGCTATTATTGCGCCAGAGTATGCGCACCTAAATCATGAACCCGCGAGTATTGGGAGCATGGTAGGAGTGGACACGCGGAGGAAGCTGCTGTTCTAACTATTGCTTGTTTGATAATTTTCTGTGGCTCTGGAGGCGACTAATGGTTCTCAACTAGCAGCAGAAACAGTAGCAGCTCAGGATTGTCGTCAGCTACATTCTTCGTCGTCCGCTCAGCTACAACATCATAAGTCCGTTAAGTGGCAAAATATAACTGGTAATCTAGAGTCATTACCCAGTGACACTGCTTTCCCAAAGTATGATTAACCTGAATTAAAATCTGCAATATTTAAAACTTGTAGGACACCTGTGTTGCCATTGTCTTCCTTTCCTTTCCATGCAATTGCTGAGTATCATACAAATTTGTAAACTGATTGTTTACTGGCAGTTTTGTTTGTTTGCTAATGACTAGTTCCATCTAAATTTTCTGCCTCTGTTACTCTTTATTCTTGTGTTGCAGCAGTTTAACTAATTTGCAGTTCTCAGTATAAACTGCATTCATTTAAATTAACGTAAAATTTGACTGGCAAATAGTAGTATCTAAAGATACAGCACAAATTAAAAATGCTCAATTCCATTTATTCTATTTTTAGCTTAGCGAGCGGCTTCTGCTGTCTTGTATGTATTTCATCGTTGTTACATTAAAAGTAAAATCAGTTGCTCATTTCCTTAAATTCAATTCAATCTTTCAATAATCCAAAACAAAGTGCTTGCCCTTTTCTGATTTTTGCAGTACATTACACTCAGATTATTGAAAGTCATTTATTAAATATAAAGTTCAAGCTACACCCAGTCATTTATTTAACCAGGATATTCATTTAACATAATTTTCAAAATTTACTATTTTACAATAAGTAACTGTGAACTCAGTGTTTTCAGATTTATTTACTTTCTTGTCACCTGTCACGTTGTGGAAAATCGTGACAAGATTTGCTGCCATGCTAGTGGTTATTTGCTTCAATTTCTTTGTCATTACCTTTCTTGAGATTCTGTACATTCATTACCCTAGTGGGCTGACGACCATTTAATTATTGCATTTTTAGCTAATCAGTACTTTTCTGCATTATCAGTATTTTTTGTATCAAATGTTACGTGGAACTCTTTTCCCTCCTGTGTTCGCAAGCAATTTCACTATATTCCACCCATTTCATAATTATCTTCAATATTTAGATTCGGTTTAGAGAAGGTACCTGCTTCAGAAGGGTCTGTTGTACACATTCCTCCTACTAACCGTCGTTTTTTTCCTTCAGTAACGATAACCTTACTGCCTGTAATATTTCATTAGCCAAATTCCATCACTATCGATTTAATCTCAATCCGGTAGATTGATAAGGATAGGGGAGGTTACAAAGCTTTAGTTACCAACTAGGAGATAATGAAAAAGACACAAAAAAATCTGTTCTTATAGTGCTTGAAACCTGTTACAGCCCTGCTTTACATATTGTCAGCTTGCTATGCAACTGCTAATCATAGAATCATTTAATTACTTAGTAGTTACTGAAAATCATAAAACGAAATCTTTTTGATGATGTTAAAAAAGTGATTATTTTGGTTACTGTAATATTTATCGTAATTCCTTTCGTACCAAAAAAATAGTGTACACATATTTGAAACCAAAAACATTTTAGTAATCTTCGAGAAAGGTTAATTTCTGTGTAATTAACAGAAAAGTAGTCAGCATTGTTTATTCAAAGCGTTTCGATAATATTTCCTTCAAAAGAGAAGAATTATAGTTCAGGTGTTATCATATTCAATGCATTTCAATTGTAGCTACAGGCTGATGTAAATTTTTGTAACTGCTGATAACCATTGTCATTGTAATTAGTGAATTTACTATGTGTAAAAAGTTTTGATTGTTGTAAAAACTTGGTAAAGAGAAGAAGTGCGAGGAACTAGCAGCAGCAAGGAAGATGAAAGATTTCTATGAAGTCTCTGTGACATAATAAGTACTACACCTGTCTTTACTTGGTTATTGAGAACCATGCAGTATGCTGCCCATTTCCACTTAATAAACTTCCAGGAAAAATTGAAAATGTGTGGTAAGGACGATGGGAACAAACTGCTGAGGTCATCGGTTCCTAGGCTTACATGCTACTTAATCTAACTTGAACTAACTTTTGCTAAGGACAACACACACACCCATGGCCGAGGATGGACTCGAACCTCTGATAGGGCGAGGTGCACCAAACGTGACAAGGTGCCAGTGACCACATGGCTACCCCGAGTGGTCCCAGCATACATCATTTGCAGCGAATCACCAGGAGCATCAAGAACAAGATAAGTTCACATCGTTAATTATTAGTCTGAAGATACTGAGCTACAGACAACAATTTGCAATAACATCCAATTCACCTGACATTAACATTACGACAAGTTGGTTGACATTCACTTTTTTTCCTTTTGTGGTAACATTTCTTCTATCCCCATAGTTGCAGGTAACCACAGCATGATGGTGCAAGCTTGGATAGTAACGCAATTTGCGTCAAAGTACTAAAGTTAATTTGTGAGTTTCAATTAGATCAGTGTTAACAGCAAGAGTGGCAGACGATTTCATATGGAAAGCCAAATTCTTAACTGGATGCTGAAATCATTTGCAACCAAAAAAATTATGTGGACAATGAAAATGGACTGTGGAATTATGAGATTCATTGGCTACAATCAGCTTTAACATCACAATAACCGATGTTTACCAACTACACTTAGTTCATCTTTTCTTCCGTGTTGTGAAGTCAACATGCAGTGTGAAAAACTTTTCGTTCAGAGAGTGTATTTTCCTTTTTCTTTTGTCTTGTGTGTATTCAGAGAAAAATATTTTCGTGATGTGTGACGATATTAGACCTAACATTCAAGAGGTGGAAAAGATAGAAAATTTGACAAAAGATAGGTAAGAGGAAGTTCAGGACAATTTTAGTGATGTACAACCAGAAGAGAAAGGACCAGGTGGAGATTCAGACAGCTTTCGCTCACTGTTCCTAGCTTTCAGTCTGGAGGAGGTAGTTGGCGATAATAATAGCTCTTTGAATATGCTTGTAAGACTCACTGAAAAATAAACCAGAAGCTAGACAGCAGGAGTGAGTAATTTGAAAAAAAGAAAAACGAGAACTTAGATGAAATCTCTTGCGTAAAAACTTGGAGAGGCAAGGCTAGTCACTGAAATGCACTAGGAAAACCCTAGAGAGTGTCAATATTCAGACAGACAAAACTGCAGAGACAACTGAGGAACTAAAAGTAGAATGTAATGATTTTAAAACATATATAAACAAAGAGCAAAGTAAATTTGAAATCATATTTCTTCTGTAGAAAACAAAACTGAGAAAACGCAAGAAAAACACTAAAAAGTAGAGCGCACAGACTGTAGCATAATAATCTGACAGTGCATGGGTAAATCTGAAGGCGACAGCTTCTGTTTAAAATTGTGCAGAACAGCACAATATTTAACGAAGAAGTTGCATCTTGACATTGCAGAAACATTGAAATAGGAAATTCAGTCTCATCTTAACTGTTACCAACGTTATTAGAATCATTTTTTTGAAATATGGAGATGATAATAAGTTTACTTTTTGGTTTTAAGTTTGATTTTCGAGGTTTTATTGATTATCTAACAATGTAGTAACATCACAATATTTTGAAGTAGTTGATATGATCACATTTAGTGGTAAAGAGTTTTATCAAAAGATTTGTACATAACAGGCATCATTTATGGAGGTTTATGAAAAAATTCTTTTATTCTTTGACAGTTGCGGTATATGGCATCATATCTTTGTAAATACATACCAGGTTTTGCTTAGTATAATGTACATGACACTTTTGAATTCAGAATTGTTAGATATATTTTAAATATGCACTGGCACTTCAGGTATGAAAACTACTGATTTCTGTTTCCTGATCTTGTATACAAAGGTGATTATGAACTTTTTATATGATAATACTAACAGAGGGAAATTTTATTTGGTTCATGTTTACTTACATGTACTGGAATCATTCTAGTAACACACTGTAGTGATGACTTTTTGCATACTGGAGAAAGAGAAATGATATCTTACTTGAGATGCCCCATCATAATGCGAAAAGGGAATCACTGCAGGTTTGCTCTGTGTAGAAAGAAAATATGTATTTGAATAGAAATGCCCTATGTTGAGTAAATATTAATAGCAGATTGGACATGTCTTTGTCAACGAGAGGATATTAGTGATTGTTAGACAGAGATTAAGGTATGCAGAGAGAGGTTGAAATGCTGTAAGATAACTATTTGTGTGTGAAGATTTGTAAAACTATCAGTATGCATTATGGTTGAAGTGAAACGAAAATGGGACATGAGATGTGCTTATCTGCCTCAAATTAAAGTTAGGATCTATGCTGAACTTATTTGCTTCGTTTCAACATTAATGTTAAAATGAGACATAACATGAAAAAGTCAAATTTTGTGAAATGTAACAGAAAGTAGGAACACATATTATGTTTGAGTATAATGACATTTCTGGAGACTAGAAATCTGCTCTGTAGGAATCAGAATGGGTTCGAAAAAAACGATCGTCTGAAACCCAGCTCGCGCTACTCGACCACGAAACTCAGAGGGCCATAGACACGGGTTCCCAGGTAGATGCCGTGTTTCTTGACTTCCGGAAGGCGTTTGATACAGTTCCCCACAGTCGTTTAATGAACAAAGCGAGAGCATATGGACTATCACACCAATTGTGTGATTGGATTGAAGAGTTCCTAGATAGCAGAACGCAGCATGTCATTGTCAATGGAGAGAATTTTTCCGAAGTAAGAGTGATTTCAGGTGTGCCGCAGGGGAGTGTCGTAGGACCGTTGCTATTCACAATATATAAATGACCTTGTGGATAACATCGGAAGTTCACTGCGGCTTTTTGCGGACGATGCTGTAGTATATCGAGAGGTTGTAACAATGGAAAATTGTAATGAAATGCAGGAGGATCTGAAAAGAATTGACGCATGGTGCAAGGAATGTCAATTGAATCTGAATGTAGACAAGTGTAATGTGCTGTGATAAATAGAAAGAAAGATCCTTTTTCGTTTAGCTACAATATAGCAGGTAAGCAACTGGGAGCAGTTAATTCCAAAAATTATGTGAGAGTAGGCATTAAGAGTGATTTAAAATGGAATGACCATATACAATTAATCGTCGGTAAAGCAGATGCCAGACTCAGATTCATTGGAAAAATCCTAGCGAAATGCAGTCCGGAAACAAAGGAAGTAGGTTACAGTACATTTGTTCACCCACTGCTTGAGTACTACTCACCAGTGTGGGATCCATACCAGATAGGGTTGATAGAATAGATATCCAACGGAGAGCAGCGCGCTTCGTTACAGAATCATTTAGTAATCGCGGTAGCGTTAGAGAGATGATAGATAAACTCCAGTGGAAGACTCTGCAAGAGGGACGCTCAGTAGCTCGGTACGGCTTTTGTTGAAGTTTCGAGAACATATCTTCACCAAGGAGTCAAGCAGTATATTACCCCCTCCTATGTATATCTCACGAAGAGACCATGAGGATAAAATCAGAGAGATTAGAGCCCACACAGAGGCATACCGACAATCTTTCTTTCCACGAACAATGCAAGACTGGAATAGAAGGGAGAACCTTTAGAGGTACTCAGGTTACCCTCCACCACACACCGTTAGGTGGCTTGCGGAGTATGGATGTAGATGTAGAAAGTTGATTTTGATCTTCTATGAATATTTGTCATTAGATGACACAGTGCTTGTATTCTACATAGTAAGCAAACACACACACACACACACACACACACACACACACACACACACACACACACACACACATATATATATATATATATATATATATATATATATATATATATATATATATATATATATACACAAACATAAACACTACTGTTCAGCGCCCTGTCAGGGCACATGGATTTTTGTCAACAGAACCTGGCTGTGCCACTGGATTCCTTAGTACACGTTCTGTGTTAGAAGCCCCATATAAGAATAATGTTTGGTCTAGATTAAGAGACATATAGAAATAAATGTTTTTAATTTAATATGCGACTACAACCAGGATGGTGCTGCGAGGGACATGTGAGGAATGATTTCCAGATCTTTTCCCTTTACAGCCATCCTCCCATCAGAAAGTAGCACATCTGGAGTCTGATGTTCACATCATACTTAAAATACAAAAAGGTTAACAATAATCCCTATGATAGACAACGTCGCACCGCCTCACCACACGGTCATCTTACAGTTAGAGAGGATGAGCTGCGCTACCTGGACACGAGGCAAAGCGCTACAGGTTCGCTAGACCTGAAACCACCCAAATAAGACTGAGCTTCCTGGGGTGCTAGCCATCTGCCACCACCTGGAGTTACGTATTACTTGCTGAATGCCATGGAAGCATCGAGAATAACGCCTAGTATGGAAATTAAGCATTGCGCCGAGTTATCAACACACTCCATATCTACTTCTATTGTTTCCTTCGTTTCAGTGCAGGAACAAGTTGCTGATAGAAGTACAATACAATATAAATCATAATGACGTTCCACAAGTTGGTAATGTGGAAACCGGCTGCAGTTACTACTGAATTGAGCGTATATATAACTTTCGTAGACGGAGGTACTTTCAGAAGTTGTCACACCTCACTTTCTGGCAGACCACGTTTAAGGTAAGCACAGTGGCTTTTGTAGTCGATTTCTGTTAGTTATTATGGACACTGCTAGCGTTATAATGGTGGCAATACCATCTATTTCCCTTTCTCAACGTTTCATTTCGTAAATACATGGATACGTATTCGTTTCAAACAAACTTTTTGCAACAGTACCTGTGTTAAGAAGCGTTGGTAACACCTGAGAATTAGTGATGACAAACATCGCTTTTCAGTAAAAGTCAGACATTTAAATTTACGCTGTCCCTTTCTTTGAGGTGTAATATTTAACACAGAATGAATAACAGTAGTCGACTTTGGTAATCACTTGTTGGTCTGCGCTGGTATGAAATTTCTTCTTGAAACAATTGACTGTTCATAGAGAAAAGCCTCATTGTCTCTTGTTTCCCGTACCTAGGTGCTTACTCCCATAAGCTACCTCCTTCCTTCACAATAAGAGCAACAGATGTTTTATTGTACCCAAGGCACGAAATGGCATTTTCTTATGTACGTAACTGATATAAATAAAAAAGTTGATGAGAGACTGAAGTGAGGAATGGACTCTGGAAGGCACACAGGAATATACAGGAGTCATTTCAAAATCCTTGCCACAAACGTTGTCTGTTACAGACAATATTTTTTGCTTTTATGCGAGTCCTCTGCGCAGCCTGAAAGCGGGTAGGCGTAGCTTCTAATGGACTTTTCTCCGCTCAGAGACAATAATTCTTAAGTTTTGCTTGTACAGAATCACTCTACCCATCCTCTGCCGTAGATGGTTCGCAGATAGATGCAGTACAGGTGCCTAGTAGACCCTACTAGTTCGTGAAATTTGATCGTGTTAGAGCACACGAATTCAGTGAAACGATGGCTTTAGGAAGCGTCACGTAGCAGTTTGTTCCAAACAAAAGTACTCATGACGCGATGTATCACCCTGAGGGATCTGTCGCAAAACACTGCGACACAATACGTATACAGGGTGTAAAACATGTAAGTGTGGATGTTTCTGAGGATGGCTCTCAACACAATTAAAACAGTACTTACGTCATTTGCAGACTAATACTTGTAAGTATTACAAGTCGTATGTTTCTTGAGGTGCATACTTTTACTTCCAAGTACATGCGGCAAGACCAAGCCATTAACGTGTATTTTTCCATGGACAGGTCAAGGGGCGGGTGTACACACGTGTACACAAAAGATTGGCCCATACTGACAGGGGTAGTCGAAATAGTGGTGCAATTATGACAGTCCAGAAAACATCGTGTAGCTAATTACGTGATGTGTTTGCAGAAATACAATTTGACACAGAGAAAAAACTGCTAACACACTGATTTGTGTACGTATTACATTATTTCGTTATATTGTACTGCATGACATTGTTACATGGAAGCTGAGAAACATGGAATTGCCTAGCTGTTTATTTATTCTAACCTTCTATAATCGATAATCGATCCCCTCTTCCCTTCTCTCTCTCTGTCTCTCTCATTCTCTCTCTCTCTCTGTCTGTCTCTCTCTACATCTCTCCCCTGCCGTCTCTCTGTGATCTCTCATCTCTGTCAACCACCCAATCAACCCTTCTCTATCCATTACCCTATTATCACCTCCATCCCAATAGAAGGTTGGTGATTTTCATCCCCTTCCCCCCTCCCCCTGCAGTATTTCTTTCCGGATACTAGCAATACATGTACAAATTTTGGTTGAAGCCGATCACATGCACATACGTTCTACATCGCCTGCTGGAATGTATTGCACTCATTTACAATGTCTGGTTCTCTGCTGTTTTACCCCATACAACTCCAGAGAGGATCTTAAATTTACCTGTGGCATTGAGTAGTGTGGCTTCATCTTACTTCACGAAACACGGTGATAAGATTATTGGCTCGCTGCAGTACTCATTCTCGCGATCTCGTTGTTACACTGAACAACACGAACAAGGGACAAACTGCACTTCACACTTCTAAATGCCTCAGTGGCAACTAAATACAGGGAATAAGTACGAACAGTCGTTTTGGATATATTTTCTTCAACTCTTATCATCCACACCCACACCCTGAGTGGCACCTGAGACAGTTCAACTCGAATACATCGAGGACAGCGAACACTATTTAGGTATGGCTTTTGCTAAATTAGAACTGATTTTGTATTGTAATTATCTGCTGCATGCTATTAGCTTCCATCATTTGTAGCTGCTCAATTACGACAACGAATTTACTTTTCTACGGGAACAACAAAACGTAAAATGCCGTCAAACAGTTCTTCTACGACACAACAGGAGTAGAATTTAATCAAGTGTCAACAAGATGATACAGCCGGAAAAGATTGTGAAATGGGAAAATATGTCCTTCAAACGTTTACTGTGTGAAATGTAAGCAAACAACTACCTCAGGCGTGGTTTGTATGTTTACCTGTGAGCTTGAAACCTGTCAGTGGGTCTGTTGCTCTTATTGTGGCCAGACAACTCGCTCATGAAGTCATTCAGACTTTCACGTTACAAGAGTCGAAAAAGAGGACACTTTCACCGTTTATAGTGAATTTCTAAAAGCTATTAGAGGAACAGTGTGGTCATAAGCAGCAATGCATACTGATCCAATCAAGCCGACGCGATCTGTTTTTGTAAAAGGAATAAAAAAATTCGAGATCCAAGTAAGCCAAGGTGTCTACAATAAATTACCCCAACTAAAAACAAGAAATGATGAGAGAAATGCAACTATCGTTATAGCACATTCACACCATACTACTAACCAGCTTTCCAAATTTTCCTTCCATGGCAGAAAGGTGACTGCGAAAGCTACAAACCGTCCCTCTGCACTAATTTTACTAACAAAACGGGACAAATATCTATTCAACATACCATACTGATCAGTTCAAAATACATGTAAAACAAGAGAAATGGATAAAAAACGACCTTGGTCTGTAAACGTCCCGCGGGTCCTTTCAGGAATGGCGTAATGTTTTGCAACTTTATGTAAATGTTCCGATCGGATTGTCTGCCGCTTTTACTGAACGGCATTCTAGTGCATGTACGGCAATCCACATGGTAAATACGGGGCGAATGTTCCCTCCTCCCCCCCTCCACCCCTAACCGTAAGGATTATTACAGTCCATCTATCTTAACAGAACAAGTGGTGCCCGTAGGATCGCTCGTTCGGATAAAAAAATCTTTAAGCAAATTAGATTTAGCAGCATCTGGACTTCTGCTGATGAATCACTGAAACACCGACACGAAAACCAATTCTATAAGTTCCATGCAATCTCCTAAGACTAATGACAATACTTTGCATCTAGGGACGTCTTGATTTCTCGTTTCCATCTAGTTAATTTTGATAGCGTACTGAATTTTACTAACAAAATATTCTCAAACAGGTACGAGATGGGACCTCGCGTGTCGACGTTTGCGTTGCTGGTGCTGCTGCTGGTCGCGGCTGGTGACGCTCACCACAGGTCAAGCCACGCCACGAGGCACGGCGGTCGAGTCAGAGCGGCTCATAGGACCAGCAAGGCGTCCCCAGGGACGAGGAGCAAGGGCGCTTCCGAGGAGTCGCTGCTCGTCACCGTCAAGGCCGCCAAAGAGCTCGAATACGACTTCGGAGACGATGGGACGTTGGAGAAGGAAATGATAGCCAGCGGGCGCTATGACCCTAAAATGGTTTTCGGATACGACTTAACAAGTAAGAATTCCAGTTAGAAACACATTACTCTTACTTCTTATCATCCGATATTTGTTATGGCATGTGGCTGATAGCATGATGCTGATCATAACCAAGGACGTGGCCGAAAGACAGTAAGATCAGTAACTCTACTGTGCTAATTTCTGCAAAAAGTGGGACAGTAAGGGAGCAAGTAGGAGATCGATAAGTGACGCCTGTGGGATCTGCAGCGTTAGGTTTAGGTGTATCATTATTGTTAATACGAAAAACTCCAGAAAGATAACATACGTGTAACTGTGACATTTACTGGTGAAACAGGAAAGTAAGGTTGCGGCTCGTATTGATGCATAATTTAGCATAATATGTTACGTTGGATGCTCAAATTGGTATATGTTGCAGATAATGTCAATGAGTCACAACTGGTAACTGTCAATTATCTCCACACAAGTGAGTAACAATTTGTAATGATATACAATTAAATCATAAAATAAGCACCGTTGTTTTATAAGTTATTTTAAAAATTTATGTTTAAATTGCTTCAGGCTAACACACTGTGTCTAATTCGTGTACGCAAAAGTACAGCAGACGCTATCAGAACATAGAGATAAAAGGAGATGCGGAAGCAGGTAGTGGGTGTAGATTTGCTTTAGCTAGTACTCTGCTATGGGTGAATTGAGTATCGTGTGATGCCTTTATGGCCATGTTGCACTTGCAGCGAATGTTATGTCTATTTAGATGTCTGATTATAATACACAATGTGAACTGCCTATGGTCGTCTTGTCGCAGTGGACGATCACCAGCGCAACCGCATATTAGTCACGACCCCTCTTGTCCGTCGCGGCATCCCGGTGACGCTGAGCACCATCCCCTATGACGGAGAGCAGAGTTCGCCCCTGAAGCCGTACCCCAACCTGGAAATCCACCACACCACCGAGGACTCCATCACCGACTGCAACTCACAGTTGGTGGACGTCGTCAGAACGACCGTGAGTCTCTCGTGGCATGTACATTCGTACTCTGCACATCAGCAGTCTCTGTGCTGAGGTCTTCCTGGCGTTTTCATCCTTATCTGGTTATCAGTGTCCTTTTCTTCCATTCATCATGTTCTTTCTTCAGAATCTTTTCTATGTACCTTCTATTATTCTTTTTCATCCCGAAAAAAGTGCTAGTACTCAATAAACATTTCCAGTGCTTCTGACCTATCTATCTGGTTGTTAGTACACTCCTGGAAATTGAAATAAGAACACCGTGAATTCATTGTCCCAGGAAGGGGAAACTTTATTGACACATTCCTGGGGTCAGATACATCACATGATCACACTGACAGAACCACAGGCACATAGACACAGGTAATAGAGCATGCACAATGTCGGCACTAGTACAGTGTATATCCACCTTTCGCAGCAATGCAGGCTGCTGTTCTCCCATGGAGACGATCGTAGAGATGCTGGATGTAGTCCTATGGAACGGCTTGCCATGCCGTTTCCACCTGGCGCCTCAGTTGGACCAACGTTCGTGCTGGACGTGCAGACCGCGTGAGACGCCGCTTCATCCAGTCCCAAACATGCTCAATGGGGGACAGATCCAGAGATCTTGCTGGCCAGGGTAGTTGACTTACACCTTCTAGAGCACGTTGGGTGGCACGGGATACATGCGGACGTGCATTGTCCTGTTGGAACAGCAAGTTCCCTTGCCGGTCTAGGAATGGTAGAACGATGGGTTCGATGACGGTTTGGATGTACCGTGCACTATTCAGTGTTCCCTCGACGATCACCAGTGGTGTACGGCCAGTGTAGGAGATCGCTCCCCACACCATGATGCCGGGTGTTGGCCCTGTGTGCCTCGGTCGTATGCAGTCCTGATTGTGGCGCTCACCTGCACGGCGCCAAACACGCATACGACCATCATTGGCACCAAGGCAGAAGCGACTCTCATCGCTGAAGACGACACGTCTCCATTCGTCCCTCCATTCACGCCTGTCGCGACACCACTGGAGGCGGGCCGCACGAGGTTGGGGCGTGAGCGGAAGACGGCCTAACGGTGTGCGGGACCGTAGCCCAGCTTCATGGAAACGGTTGCGAATGGTCCTCGCCGATACCCCAGGAGCAACAGTGTCCGTAATTTGCTGGGAAGTGGCGGTGCGGTCCCCTACAGCACTGCGTAGGATCCTGCGGTCTTGGCGTGCATCCGTGTGTCTCTGCGGTCCGGTCCCAGGTCGACGGGCACGTGCACCTTCCGCCTACCACTGGCGACAACATCGATGTACTGTGGAGACCTCACGCCCCACGTGTTGAGCAATTCGGCGGTACGTCCACCCGGCCTCCCGCATGCCCACTATACGCCCTCGCTCAAAGTCCGTCAACTGCACATGCGGTTCACGTCCACGCTGTCGCGGCATGCTACCAGTGTTAAAGACTGCGATGGAGCTCCGTATGCCACGGCAAACTGGCTGACACTGACGGCGGCGGTGCACAAATGCTGCGCAGCTAGCGCCATTCGACGGCCAACACCGCGGTTCCTGGTGTGTCCGCTGGGCCGTGCGTGTGATCATTGCTTGTACAGCCCTCTCGCAGTGTCCGGAGCAAGTATGGTGGGTCTGACACACCGGTGTCAATGTGTTCTTTTTTACATTTCCAGGAGTGTATTTAGTTCATTTTACACTAACGTTACAGTGCCAAAAACCTTTTTCCATAATTTTAACTGAGAATGTTGCAATAATTATCTAATTTTTGTAACTATTTTCCTTATTTTTATTAATCATATTAAGATTGTGAGTATCACTAGTTATATACACATTGTTATACCACCTTCAAAGAAATCTGATTGCATACCAAAGGCGGGGCCTTAATTTTACTTGGTGAAATGCTTGTGTAATTAAATAAGCAGTCAAACCATTTCCCTCTATGATGAAATAATCTTCTGCATATTCCAATCTACTCGTTACTGCTTCACAGCTTCAGCTGTCGAGCATTATCTTGAATACATTGTAGGACACTTTAACTTCTATCGGTACAGAAGTCCAGTTTATTGTTACTTTTGGCGATGTTGTCGTTGTTTTTTATGTTAAAATTAATTTGGATTTAAAATCGTTCTCATTGTAAGTAGTGGTACACATTCATTTCTGAATCGTGTAATTTCAGTCAGTAACTTACGAAAGCTGTTCGTCACTGTTTCTTCTGTCATTTTTATTACGATTACTTAAATAGTAGATAGCAAGCAACATATCAGGTAAGGACCAGATATAAGAACTTACAAGGAGATTAATATTTTCCTCTGTGCAGTAATCCACGATTCTAGTACGCGCATCTGCCGTCGATAGTGTCAACTTTGAGTTCATTCACTGACTGTTTCAGAAAACGTGGGCGGATGACGATACACTATACGCTCTCGACAATGGTGCTTTGGACCTGACAACGAGTCCCAAAAACGTGTGTCCACCCAAAATTGTTATCTTCGACCTGCGAAAAGATGAGATCATCAACTCCACAGTTATACAGAACGCAGCCTGCAACGCATTCTACACGTATTTATGGGTGAGTACTTATTGGAAAAGACAGTATATGTAAAAATGATCTTATATCTCCGTATGAGAACTGACCATAAAATTATGATAGAGTTGCTGACTATCAACGTCTGATTCTATTTTACACAACTACATATTGTCAAAAGAAATATTTTTCAATTGTTTCCTATGTTTTATCTTCCTTTAGGTTTGTATCTAATGATCATGAAAGATAATCATTTAGTATATTTCTTGCTAATGTGGTCATGCCACTTATGATACATTTCGTTTGGTTCGTGATCTCATTATTCTTTATTATTTCCATACTGCTACGTTCTTTTAGTGGCCCATGACTCATTTCCATTCAATACAATAGTAACAGCCATGATCTTATAATATTTAAATAATGTTTCAATGTTTTCTTTTCAGGCACTTGTTTACAATTCCAAGTATACGTTAGGGTACTTCCAGTCTCCCCTTAGCATCATGCACATTGTATGGAATGTATCACTCTTTCCAAAAAATAACGCACTGCAGACATTAAAAAAGAGCTATATTTTATACAATCAGCATAAATGACTTATTCGCCCCGAGGATTTCTCCTACATATGTATGTATGTATTGAACTTGGGACCTAGAAACGATGGAGAGGCTTTGCCCCCCCCCCCCCCGCCCCCCATAGCCCTCAGTGGTACAGAAACCCACAACAGGCTACAGCAGTCCACTCACCCCACACCGCCGCCCCACAAGGCACACGGAACCCAGGGTTATTGAGCGGTTTGGCGCCCTGTGGACCCCCCCCCCCCCCCCCCCCCCCACTCTGGGAACGTCTCATCCGGATGAGTGAAACCCCAATGTTTGCGTGGTAGAGTAATTATGGTGTACGCGTACGTGGAGACAGTGTTTGCACAGCAACCACCGACATAGTGTAACTGAGGCAGAATAAGGGTAACCAGCCCGCATTCGCCGAGGCAGATGGAAAACCGCCTTAAAAACCATCCACAGCCTTGCTGACACACTGGACCCCGGCACTAATTCGCCGGGCGTATTCGTGCCGGGGACAGGCACGCCTTCCTGCTCGGAAAACAGTGCGTTAGACCGCACGGCTAGCCGGGCCGGCTCTCCTACACAACTGATTGACAACGTATATTTCTCAATGGCCATTTAACAAAGTGCATAACTGCAACAACCTGCTACAACCTACCACAAGAATACCAATCTAGTTTCCGTAAACATCGCAGCACGACATCTGACTAATAAAGGTAATAGAGTATTTGATGCTTGCTGTGGATGAGTACGAGGCGACAATCGCATGCTTCTCAGACGTCAGTAGAGCCTTTGACTCAGTCTACTTTAATATTTTATTTGCCACACTGAGCAGCTTAAATTTGTAGAAAAGGGAAGTGGAAATGTTTCGCTCATACTTTACGTCTCACCAGCAATTCGTCATGTCCACAAACATAAAGTAACAATGGAGACCGGTAGTATCACACGCCCCCCCGTGTTCAATATTAGGACCTGCACTCTTTCCACTGAACAAATATGCCACTGAGGTGTCATCAGTTTTGTCTTACTGCAAATACCACATTTATGCTGATAACCTCAAGTTGTATCTAAGAATAAAATTAATGACGCTGAAGTAAGTTGTCGAGAAACGCAATGTCGACCTGTGTGCACTATCCAAATTGGAACAGAATACACGTTTATAGTTCAACCCATACAAGACCTAAGCGGTACAGGTTACTCACTGTAGGCTCATTAGCCCGAAATATCGGGAATCCCTACCATTTGTAGCCTTTGGGACAAATATCAACCGACCACCCTCAACAAACAGTCTTGGAGTATTGAAAGAGGAAAGTCTGAATTATTGAACAGTGATGTCATCCGGCAAGATCTTTCTGAGGAAACCTCAGGGCGCCTGTAAGTGGTTATGAATACCTGTGTTTGTTATATTTGTGATGTTCGACTCTTTGATCATATTTCAGCAACATATGCACAGCCACCCTGACTGTGTGGGCACAGGTGCAGAGATTTCCATGTCCTCTGCCTTCTCTACTGTCTTATCAACGTACTCTGTCCCTCATATCTTTGTTTGACAATAACGTTCTTGTCTGAAGGGCATGGCAGAAGCAGGCGTTTCCAACAGTGCTAAGTCCTTTGTGTCCCACTCCGTCATCCAGCGAATTTGTCGACGTCTTCTCAATAGCAGGATCCCCATTCTGAAATAAAATCCCACATTATATTATAGATCTGAATAACTTCTCCAGCTTCAGAAGTAGTTGACATATCTACTAAAGCAACAATAATAACCACCAGTGTCGCTGTATGCACTCGTTACCCTTCCTTGTACAACTATCTTTCAACAAATTTTCCCAGTTTTCTTAGCTGGTATAAATCCTTACTTTTTCAATCGCCAGGACTCCCTAAATCAGGAAACTTCTGTTTTGGACATCTACAAATTCTTTTCATATCTGCTACTATCGTTATTGTTATTATCATCATTGTTACTTCTATTATCATTACAGTCTTTATTATTTACCCACATTGCCACTATAAACACTCAAAGCACTTTAATACTAACTGTCATATTACAATTAATGTTTCTTAGGTAGCTATGAGGTAACGAAGGTATTGTGTAAGTAAACCGTTGGTCCAATGAAAGATACAGTCTGATGGCCTTAATCAGATCAGGTTAAATAAATACATGAACAAGTAAATAAGTGAATATAGCAGGTACGTAGTCGACACCTTCCATAACTGACACGACCGCCATAGCAACCATGGGAATTATGGTCCTTTAATCCTGAATGACACGATGATTAGAACAGTGATGAATCCAACGAGCCAGTTCAGTGACAACGTTGTCTGTCTAAGGTTGTAGATGATAAGTCTTGTGGAATTATAGTTTCCGTAATCTGTCTTACATATTCGCGATGTTTCCATAGCATACAGCGTCCCATAACATTGTGTGTAAACTCTGGAAGACCTTTTGACATACGAAGAGGCAGCAATATGAGCATTATTCCTTATAGCTCAGGATGCAGCCTGAGTATTGGTACTAGGATTACTACCATAAGAAAGCAGCGCATACCTTTTACCCTTATTGACGGAAACCATCTCATCTTGGTTGCTACTAATTCCCTTCGTTTAAAATAATTTCGTAGGGGAGTTGTATATGTCCTCAACACATGAACCTTTGGCGCCTAGGTATTCATCAGGATGTTCTCAATTTGTAATTTTACCGTCGAGGCGGGAGGAGAAATACTGAGAACACTGATGGGCCCATAAAAGAATCAAATGTGCAGGGCAAGAATCCACTCTGGTCCTCAAGAGGCGACTAAGTGGTGTGTGGTGTGTATGTGGTGAGGGGGACGAGGGTGAGGGAGGACTAGAGAAGATTTATTTTGTTTCTCTTACCCACTCTACATCTGGCAACTAGGAGTTGTGTTTCGCAAGGGCAACCTAAGTCAACAAAACTCATCCAAAGTCGTCTAACGGTAGCAGCATTGCACCAGTAGTGAGTGCTGACGAGCCTTGTACCCCTATTACTCACTCAGTAAAAAGTCTTCCCTTATTTTCACACTATCGAGGTCCATCTTGAGCGCTGCAGATACCGTTAGGGCCTTTGCTGGTAGATGAGGCTGAAATCTCTAACATATTCTGTGCACTGGGCCAGTGTGCTGCAAAACTGTGAACTGACAGGGACACCACTCAATGGGAGAGCTGCTTCGGAATATGGCCCCTACCTGCCATATAAAGGATTTCTATATTACTGTCGTCATCAAATCTGTTCTCTAACTTTGCTGTATTTAAGCAAAGTTTTAAAAATGGAATAAACCGTAATACAGCTGAGTAGCTTTTCGTATGTTTCTTTTAACTGGTCACTATTTTTTTTTTTTTGTAGAAGAAGGTCTTTTATGGTCCGAATAGTTAAGAGAGAGGTTGTGTCATTGAGAGAAGTAGTATTCACCTACCTCCATGATCAATCTTCATTAGACATAGACGTTCAAATGAAAGACAAATAAAGTTTTTGGAATTGTTTGATGATGCAGTCACATTGTTTAACTGAAAGAGATTTACATTTATTTTCCTGGTAGATATGTACGTTCTTATGTCAGTCAATTGAGAGTTGTCTAAAATAACCTCTGTGTTCACTTCAAACACGAATAACGAGTGTGTTAAAGGACATACACAGACATGAGTTTGTATTCAGGTGGACGCGTGCCCAGATGGTTGCCTGACGGCCTACAGCTCTGACAGCAGAGGCAACGTACTGTCGGTGACGGACCTCACCACAGGGACCACCAAACACCTGCAGAGCCAGTACTTCTACCCCAAGCCCGGCTTCTTCTTCACGAAGGCGGGAGGTCCAGCCTACTACCTACCGGACGGCATAAATGGAGCGACGGCCGACGAGAGCTGCGATGGGAAACTCTACTTCCAGGCGTTCGCCAGCAATATCCAGGGCGTTGTCGACAAGCAGGTCATCCGAGATGCATGCGACGGGGATGTTTTGGACATCAAGACGCAGGTAACGACACATGGGTTCCGCTGTCGCAGAATGCGTGAAAACTTCCGCATGGAGCGAGTACTTCTGTTGGTGTGATGCCGTGATTCTGGAATATCAATCCTTCAGTTTCTGAGAACCTCGGTGAAACAGACTATAAGACGTGGGTGCTAAACTGCGCAAGTCAACTGTACTAAGTTTCACACCACGGCTTTTCTTGGCAACTGTGTTTCCATTTACAGCAACAGTACAGTTGTTACTGGTGTCATAGTATCTATGAAAAACTAATTAAACAAAAATCAACTTTTATACGAAGCCATTCCACTCATGCTTTGCACTGTCATTTCGTGAATGTTTACAGTTCAATTCCTATTCATGGTGTGAAAGCAGAACTAATTTTACCTTAGTTGTCACTAGGAGAATGACAAATTACCGTCTTATTCATAACACGAAATGAAGAATTCGTTGGCTTTTTTAAGCCCTAAGCAATGATAGCATTTTTTTCATTCAGTTTCTCGTACGGTTGCTAGTGCAACCAGCTATCTCTAGACGCATTTGTCAAATCTTAGAGTACCAAATTTAACATTATAATCTATGGGAAACCTGTTACGTAAACGAGAATAATCTAGCGCCTAGTTGCAGGAAACTGAACTCATTCTGTGGTTACTGTAGACATTAACTCTCATTTATGTACTTGCAGGGCCATTGGGTTTCTTTTATCGGCGCGATGCTGCAGTATACCATCTTTGTTTTTAATTTTACACCTATGCGAGTGGTGCGGCTCTGTTCACCTTAGGCATTCTAAGGTTGCGAGTTGTGGTCAGCGTCATCGTCCAAAGGAAAGCCCCGATATTATTCACGATACCTTCTCTAAATTTACTTAACAGTGGTTCTCGACGACTACATCGCCTCTCTTCCAGGATTACCACTTATATCCCCAATATTTCTGCCACATTTTCACGTGGCCTACACCGAATTGTTAACGATCTCAACATCGAGTGTCTGTATTCTCGCTTGTAATCTTTTCTCAAGCTCATTCTGTAAGGACTCCAAAAGCTGGACCACTACTCTAGATTTAGTGGCGGTAGCTTCTTGAATGTGATTTACTATACTAATGCATTGAATTTTCGTAGATCTTTTCGAAGAAATTCGTTTTCTATCACCTCACCTAATACTGAAATTGCGTAATGGCCCTATATGTACTGCTTCTTGGTATTACCACCAAATATTTTTAACATGTGACTTTATCTAGTTATTCATTACTAACCTTGGAATCAGATACTGTCACATTCTTTCTCTTTGTTGTAAGCATTGACAGCCTGCCGCTCGTTGCACCAATTGGAAATTATGTCAAAGTGTTTCTGCTATTTATAACATTCACCGAGCGATGACATTTTGATGAGTACAGCAATACTGTGAGGGAAAAATCTTATAAAGCAGCTGATCCTATCTAACAAGTTTTTTACGCACTTTTTCTCACTTGATACACATCCGAAGTTACTTGCGTTTCTGTGGGACATTAACCGTCGTGTAAAATGTACTGGATTCTATTTATGAATTTATTTACTCAGCCAATGACACATTTAAGAAAATACTCTTAATGATCTTGGAAAATGTGGTGTAACCAAAAATGCCATACAAATAGTAATGTTGGGTGGTTCCCTGGTATTACTACAGAAATTCAGTAGTGGGTGATACAGGTAAAACTTTTTCTGTTATCTGATACTAACTTTCTAATCGAGACTGATGTATCTGTTTCAGGTTGATCTGCCAGGAAAATTACCGGGACAGAGTGGAGTAATGACGGTGGATCCGAAGGGTCAGCTACTATTCTTCCCTGTTCTGGATGAATTGGCCATCTACTGCTGGGACACGAGCAAGCCGCACGATCGTAAGAACTTCCACCTGATCGTTCAAGATGATGAACATCTACAATTTGTCAGCAGCATGGAAATAGACACCAAAACACAAAGATTATATATAATGAGCGATCGATTTACATCATACCTGTCAAATACCACCAACTATTCTGAAGACAACTACCAGATTTTGTATATTGACATAAAGGATATAAAATGTTAGTTGTGTGTACCACAGATTTTGTTTTGTCAAGACGAATAAACTTGGTGCCCTGGAAGATCAAACGAATGTAACTACCACTATATAAAATACTGAAACGAATTAAATACAGACTGCAAAAATTGGGGTCGATCTAATTTCATGAACTTGTACCCCTATCACTACTATTGTAATTTAGTGTGCTTTTACCTGAATAACAGAAAACCTGTCTCTATGTGGCCACATAGAACCCTCTTAGGAAAATTTTGTTTAGTTTCCATATAAAGTACTCTATGGGAGGATAGTCCTGTTAATATGAAAAGCTAATCAATTTTGTTACCCTTTTTACAGGGTTTGACCGTGTGTTGGCTCTAATGGATACTTAAATCAGACTATTCCCTTCTGTTCTTAAAATCTTACCCAGCGGTTAGATAGAAAGGCAGTATGAATAACATTGTACTGAAGCTAGAACAATTCATTTCCAAGTACATTTGGTGGTTTTATTAAATGGTCGCCAGCCTATCCAGGCAATGAAAGTGAAGTATTGGAAAAGCAGAAGTATCAATTTTGCTTATTTTCTTGCTACTGTTTAATTTGGTTCTTCAAATAAATATTACTCCACTTAAAGAATGTTGGCTTACACCCTTATACATTAGGTTTTTAAAAGAGAAAAAGATGAGTAGATAACTTCAAGGAAGCGAAAAGAATTTGGCCAGGGGGAGGGGGGGGAGCACTAGAAAAGTGCCTTGCATAATCAACAAACTTCAGTACTAAAATGGTTAGATACTAAAGCACAGACTTTTTAAACTGAACATTTCACTTCAAGAAAACTCCTTTCTTACTGGAGTTTAGTTTCAAAAGCTATTATTTTTTGAACTAACTTTCTATAGTCATTTTACAGTTTCTAATAACATAGCTACACTCTGATTGAATTTTACATCAGCAAACTCTTACTATAACACTTTGCACTAGTTAAGTAAAAAGACAAAAAGAATTTAAATGTTGCCTCTTTATGTTAACTTGACATTTCGTAAGTCTGTAAAATAAGGACCTGGATTAATCAAACAACAGGAAGGAACCCTATATAGGTATATGATTAGGATGAAATAACAGGGCGAACCAGTTTCTTTAAAGTTCAAGAATGATTATTGAAACTCAGTTCAAATTAATGGTTCATCCTGTGCAAAAGTAAAATAAAAAAAAAATCTTATCTGGTGGCTGTAGGCTTGGGTGTGGCGGACAGTTATGACGGCTATATTACCCACAATATGGCCTGCAAGTATCTTGCTGCAAGGGCTAAATTTCTCTTCTCTGAATCGTTCAGTTTTACGTACAGTAGTCCAACAACTCGCACCTATGCTGTAAATCGTTTTCAGTCTTCATCCGAGACATTTTTGTGCAAATTTTCAAACGAAGTTTCTCCCGCTACACAATGGTGTTGCCTCCATCCCTGCTACCTACAGACTGTATAGCTTGCTTCCCGCAGTTGCGCCCCAGTTCGCCCGTTCCACGTTTTCCACTCCACAGAGCCACTTTCGTTTCAAACAAAAGCCCACTTGCTTTTGTGTAACGCCTATTTCTTGTATTGTTCCTAAGCGTGACCATTTCTTAAATTGTCAAATTTACATCAACATGAACAATTTATCAACACAAATACTTTTAAATACAAAATTTAATCAGAAAATTATTTAATGTAATAAACAATTTACATAGTATTTTACATACACTACTCACATGCAGTGCAAAGAACTTCAAACTGCAGTATAGCACACGTTACTTTACAACTACAGAAAATATAGTACTAGTATACGAAAATTTTAAACCAAAGATAAAAAAATTTATATGAACCTTAAACAAATAATGTTATAAACTATTAGAACTCATAATGAGACAGAATAACCTTCAATGCTTTGTGACACACTAAATGAAAATTACAGTCTCTCATGATCATCAGTTTAAATACCAGCTCCTACATTTACACTTGAGCACACATTATTAAAAAAAACGGAATACATGTACATTTACGTTATTTTATTCTCATGTGACGTAAACAATGGAAATGTGTGATGTCTTGTCCCATCGACACTAAGGCCACTAACGATGGTGTACAAACTCAGACACGGGAACAACATTAGCCATGTCTTTTCTGGACTAACACCCAGTCGTTTGATTAAATCAACTTTCTATATCATAGATAATCAAAATCTCGACGCAAAAGTGGGGATTCAAAAGGGAATGCGAGCCTCCTCCAATAAGCACTGTCGCATTTGTTTTTGTTCCTCAGTTCATGTCCGTTGATGAAACAAAGACAATAGAAATAATTAGGACACTGAGAACTGTTGGTGTCTCACCATGGAAATCAATGAATGCCGTGTGACTTGGGCCTCCCGTCGGGTACACCGTTCGCCAGAGGCAAGTCTTTCGATTTGACGCCACCACGGCGGCTTGCGGGTCGATGGGGATGAAATGATGATGTTTGGACAACACAACACCCAGTCCCTGAGCGGAGAAAATCTCCGACCCAGCCGGGAATTGAACCCGGGTCCTTAGAAATGACATTCTGTCGCGCTGACCACTCAGGTACCGGGGGTGGACAGCATAGAAATGAAATTAGTTGATTTCATGTGTCAGAAATCAATGAGAAGATTTATATCGATATGATGTTGAACCAGTGTAATTACACATGCTAGTTACGTTAAGTTGCCAAATTCCAACTTTGCATTTTCCAGCACTTGTTTATAATACTTTCCATTTTAATTTTGTTTTACGCTATACAAGAATGAATCTTTATACTCAAACTTACTTTCCACCTCCATTCAGTGACGACAGATAACCGAAATATCAACATCACTATAAAGAAAAATGCGTAGACGATCATAGTGAACGGCACTGAAATCATTTGCTTCAGTTTTCAATTGGTTCGCAAGAAGGTGTCAGTACTGTGCTATACAAACTTTCGTAGACTGAGACGAGAGACCGACTTGTCAGCACATTTACTTGGGGCTGAGGTGCTAGTTTTCACTTGTGACCATCTCCTAACTGCTGCACTCTTAAAATCACGATAATTTTGAACTTTGAAATTTCCTTCGCAAAGAATGAAGTGAATTGTATTACTTCCTGTTCTTTAAGATAATCTATACTCACTGTATGTGGCTTTTCCCAATGGCGCTTTGACAAAACATGTACTTCACCCAGGCAAATGTTAGCTCAAAAGGCAATTTGACGAACAATACTTGTGATTTTAGTTATTTATTTAGCGTATGGCAAGTACAAATCACGTTTATAGAGAAATAAGCTGCTACAATAACTTTATAACTTTGGCACTAAATACAAGACATAAAGAATGAAATACAGTTATGTCAGAACAACATATATATAATTACAAATTAACATTTAGGTTTTTAATATACTGAACTGCACTTCGAGTCGCATCCAGGAAGTCCGTTGTTTGACCTGAGTAGGCTCTCAGAGAGCGCCGCAGTCGCACTTTGGGGATGGTGCTCTTCCCCATTTGTGTAGAGAATCCGCACATCGACCGTGGCCCGTCCTGATCCTGTCAAGGATGGTCCAGGTTTTACGTGGTAAGCCAAAGCCTGGAGGTCTGTTCGACGGTTTCAGTTTCCCATTCAACTTTCCAGCGTTCGTCAAGA